>NC_056749.1:279366734-279464618 GCF_019279795.1 Protopterus annectens
TTCTGCACCATTTGCTCCCCTTCAGACCAGCATCAATACTTAAATACCTTCATTTCATAGTGAGAAAGGGGAACAACTGAAACCTGATGACATACAGGTCCTACAGTTCATCCAGGGGAATATAGCACATGCTGACAGACAAATTCCTCCATCAATACAGCAGAAGGATAACAGGACACAGTCCTTTATTTCAGGTGTGTGTTAACCATCAGTGAGTGAGGAAAGACTGTACAACTCCCAACTCTGACTTTGTGCAGTTAGTGAAGTGAGACTCATTCATATGTTTACATGCAAGCATGAGCTGATCTAACAGGAATCTATTTAATGTTCATAACCACTAAGATGTAAGTAGTTCAGTTTCCAATGCTACTTGTATTTACAGGATAACACATTATTCTTAATTTTCGGAAATTTGCAAGACAGACCACCATTTGTAGAATAAATGTAAATACGGTTTTATGCATCTATTTTTGGATAGGAATAAATAGATATGGGGCAAGCTGAGTGTAATTATAATTTAACCTCCATACAAACAGAATGTGGTTACTCCAGTATTTACTTTAAATATAAATATCCAAAAGTCTTAATGGGAATAAGATGCTACATATTGCATTAAAAAAGATAACTAAAATGATTAAAGTACTACACATCAGATGATGCATTTTACTGTGTTTGTCACCCATGTCACAGATACCAAAGTCTTTAGCTTGAACCTAGTGCCATCCTAGCACAGATATTTTGTATCAAATTTTTGTGCTTTGGTAAGTTAAGTTTGTTGTTGCATTACTGAAATATTTATTGCATTTTTCTGCAGTTTATCAATGTAAAGTACCAGTCATTTCACTGAACTTGCTGCTGATTTCTCTGCACTGTAGTCATTTTAGATAGTGTTTTCCTGGCTAGATTGATTGTTCTGTAGTTCTCTGCTTTGGGTTATATCTTGTGTGGTTTTTATATTAAGACGTCTTGGAAATGCACTCCAATGGTAGTAGCAGGTAGCCTAGTCTGTTCTAAGCTGGGAATCACACAGGAAGGCTTCAAGTATGACTTTTTGATTGACCAGTGGGCTATTCAGTAGGTTTAGTCAGTTTTCTCTGCCCCTATAAAATCAGCACATTTGCGTGATGGTCATCATCACACAGTAGCAATTAGCAGTGCCCTGAATCGAAGCACGTACCTAGAATTAACATTTTTTCCCTATAAAGCTACCCTTGAAATTTCCTCAATACTCAGTTGCACAAAGAGCAACTAGTCTGTGCCTTGAATCAGCATTATTGCCCCACGAGTTTAGTATTAGATACTCCTGGTTTAACTATACACTTTTACAACAGCTTTCTGTATCATGTAAAAGGATCTGTAACCATGGATATGAACTGTAGTACGATCTCTGCTGCCAGAATGGTAGAAATGGCTATCCTGAAGCAGTGTCATAATTGTCTCATGTCTACTGACAACCAACTAATTCTTAAACTGATATAGCATGTGAGAGGTGTGTTTACACAGGGTCACTTGAGACAAGGCTCTCACATACAAACACTCATACCAATCAGGTTGTTAGTAATGCACACAGAGATCCCACTACACACAGTGTGAAATAGAAACATAGAAACACATATGCTGTGGCTTATAAATCTAATCTTCTTAAACCTTAAAGGCCTCCCAGATGTTGCACCTGCAACAAATATCCTTAATCCCCAGAAGTAATATACCAAGACATCACACAGTGTGACACAAATAGCCACATCTCACAGAGTCTTAAATTCTATGCCCAAAAGGCAAACCACCATACAACCCAATATGATGTTCATAGGATACTCCATTGTGAGACACACAGCTATCCCACTCACTAGGCTCTGTAAGGAGAGACTCACTGAGTTTGTCTCAGAGAACATGCATGCATATACTCTGGTCAGCGAACCACAAATACCAGTATGACACAGTCGTAATCCATGTCTGTTTAAATGACCGGAGACATACCTGAACTATATGATCAAAGAGCCTAGTAGTGAGCAGCATTTGATCTTCTCAAAAGATATGAATAGAAAATGATTCACTTAAATAATTGGCTTCATTTTTGGTGTCCCTCAAGGAGGGCACAATATTTGTTAGCATGGGAGGATATGGTCAACAGACCACATTTCTTTGCCAGGGATGGTCTTACCTGCCCCCTCTAGGCTTTTAAATATTGGCTAAAACATTGTCCCTCCCCTAATGCCTTTTCTTAGGCAGTGTCATCCTGACAAACCTTCTGACACAGAAAATGCAACCCAGGGAACTCTAGAGGTGTTGCTGCTCAATGCCAGGAGTCTAAACCAAAAAAAATCACTTGCTGCAAGCGCTACTCACTATGGAGAATGAAGAGATTTGTGTAGTTACCGACACATGGTTTAAAGTCACAGATAGCTCCCCAGCAGTACAGACATATAATGCCTTCCACACATTTAGACCAGCTACTGCACAGGAAGAAACAAAAAATGGAGGCATCTCATTTTACATCAAAAACAAACACACCTTAAGGCTGGTCAGACAGTATGGCATGCTTTCACTTCCCCATGTTGAAATTACCACAGGTAAAGTTCATATCTCTCAACCTGTTAGAGCAGGAAAGCTGGACAAAAACCATAAATAATGGGGGGACAAAGGCCCAAAAATAGGGACAATTTTTAAATATTTGTCTTAACATTGGAAAGCTCATAAAATAATAGGTTCTGCATTAGCATGAATTTTCTGATCTAGCAGTTAAATTTAGCTGCTTTGTTGAGATTTAAATGTCCTTGTCCAGGTGAAGGAAGGATTTCACCAAAAACTGAAGTCGCGGTTCTGGACAATTATGATACTGATTTGGTCCTATAGTATTTTTTTGTATTTTGTATTAAAATGTCTACCTTAGGTAATTCATGCCTAATGAATTATAATCTAGCCAAGTCTTTTTCAGGTATAGTGTTTAACACAATACAGAATTTCACTTGGATATGCATCAGATAATAAGCAGGCAGTTATCACACTGCTGTTCAAGTTTGCAGACAGTCCATGCAAATATTTCAACACAGAATCTCCACTTGTTAAAAATATACAAAATTGTGCAAGATTTTCTGCCCAACCCCACAACTGCTGTCTATATTTATCCATCAGTGCTTTAGCTGACATACCATTTTAAAAACAGCATATGGTCTGTCCTTGATATCATCATAAAAAGTCAACTTTCTAACTTCATTAGAAGTGATGTGCATTAGAGGCGACCTTATCATTAGTGGTTTAATGTGTGTAGCAAGATGAGTAAAAATGTCTTCACTGAATTCTGACTCGTGTTTAACAGCATTTGCTTACACTGTGGTGGAGGAAGATAGTATTGTCGCAAATGAAAGCAAAGTATTTTCCCATTTCTGAGAATTACGACATGCAGGAAATAATGTGAAGTTTGCATTACACTACAGTGGTGAGCTTTCTTAGTACTGGAAATTGCAATTGTAAAATTAAGTGAATGATCATGTCCTCAGTTCCACTATAACAATCTGACTCATAACTCATCAACAGCAAACTGACTCACACTTGTCAAAACAAACACCCACCAAAACTCTGAGTGACTTCTTAAACAAATCATTATTTTGTAGGGGAGATATCCCTGCAAGTCTCCATGTTAGAGTTTGCACATCCCTGTTATTTATACAGTACCTGCAGAATTAATACAAGCATAAAGAAAAGAGAAACACCTTGCAAGGGTGAAACAACTGTGATCTTGTAATAGTTGTAATATATAGAGAAACATTCTGGGACTTGTGATTTCATGGAGGATGGATTGAGGAGATAGCACTCAAAGATTCCATCCCGTGGATTCTGTGAAGTAATTCAACTTTCACAGATATACTATGTAGGCGACCTTCAAACCCTGGATCCCACCTAATTTTGGCATAAGGGCAGATCTTGCCTGTTAAGTCAGGTGGACTTCTTTGAAAATGTGACCAGGGCAATTGATGAGGGCAAATCTGTGCACACAGCATACCTCGACTTGATAAAGCCTTTTGACACAATCTTACATTCAGGCATTGCCAGTAAACTTAGCAAACTGAATGTAAACACCTTCATTGTAAGATGGGTTGCCAACTGGCTCACAAATCAGACACACACCATCAAAGTGGGTGACTCCACATCAACCAGCAGACATGTTATTAGCAGGGTGCCACAGGGGTCAATGCTAAGCCCCTTACTGTTTGGTATATACTTCTCGGAAATTCAGGTCAAAACTAAGAGGTTGTGGCTGACGAAGTTTGCTGATGACTGCAAACTAGATGCAATCATTGAATGCCCAAATGGTCTCACACAGATCAACAAATAGTGTATTAGTCACGATCTCAAACTGAATGCAAATAAATGCATCACCATTCTCTTCAGCACAAACAATGTCCCTTCACACTGTCAAATCAACAGCAATACCCTAAGTACCCACGAAGTGTTAAGGGACCTGGGATCACAAGTTGACTGCTTCCATGCCTTCAGCCACCATGTGTCTACTGTAGTAAGGAAGGCTTTCTACAAAACACACTTGATTAGTAAAGGCATTGCCTCAAGAGCAAAAGAGGTTATAACCCCTTTATACTCGGCACTATTCTGGCCCATAATTGAGTACAACACCCCATTTGGCATATACCATAAAAAGCACCTGCAACAACTGGAGAGACCTCAAAGGTTTCCAACAAAGAAGATTAAGGGGCTCCACCACGTGCCTTACACAGACTGACTAAAGTCCCTGTCACTATTCTCTGTATCGTATAGACTTCTTATGGGAGACTTATGCCTGGCCTACAGAGCAATCCAAGACCCATATATTGTTAATAATAAAGAAGAAAGTTCTGTGGCTATGCATTTTAAAAAATTTCATCAAGGTAGTAATGAGGGGTTAAAAGGTACAGTGCTGGAAAAAGTGAATGTCTCTCATTTTGATGTTAATAATCTTAAAAAACAGTTATTGTTTAAAGAGGCTATTTATATTTTAAAGTTTGATACTTTATACCCATATGGGTTAAATGAAGAAATGAATTGGAGGGTATTTAATTATTTTATTGTTTTATTGTATTAGTTTGACAAAAAATGTTTTAAGTGGATAATTGATTAATTGTTTAATTATTGTTTGTTAGTATATAAAAATGTGTGTGCTCCTATGGTTCTTTACTCCTTGAAGGCTACGGCCAAGACGTCAGAGGAACAGAATTTGTTACAAATAAACTTGTGGATCACCTTGGGGTTGTATTTGCTGTTTTTTTTTCTGCTCAGTGGTTGCTGTTGTTCCAATCCAAGACCCAAACCTAATGATAGGATCATAGGAGATTATTAGGTCATCTGTCTATGCATAAACACACACACATTTTGTTGTAAACAAAACCTGTTGAATGTACAGTTCTTGAAATAATAAACCTCACTTTGGAAAACATACTGCACTTATGCATTAATTATCTCAGAAAAACAGGATGATGATAAATATATCATAGATTCATAGATATATACTAGGTCATCAGTTAGGGGGACTAATAGGCTATCCACTGCAATTACCACTTTTGCTCCTTCTATCCATAAGTGTTTGAGGAGGTAGGCTAATGTGACTTTACAGATCCTATCCACTTATCCAAGTCATTGTTAAGGAGAATTAAGAAGCTGCTTTGTATAGAAAGTGAGCTTAGTCCATAGGTAGAGGATACTTTGAGAGAAGCATCTATCCAGCCAACAGGTTCTGCTAATGCTGCAATGTAGATTAGATCCCAAGAATGGGTACTGATGAGGCTAGATGTTTTTATGAACTTATAAAAATTCAAGAACAGAGATGTTTTTGGCCTTGAAAGATAAGCAACAGTTACTATGTACAAGTCCATAAGAGATAGTGTTATGTCTTGTAAACAGTCTGTAAAACCTAAGGATCTCATATCTGAGATTTTCTTGGTAAGGAAACATTGTAGTTTTTCTAGTTGGCTAATTTGCCTGGAGAGATGCGTGCCAAAGAGGACATTATATTCTATTATGTGCCTTATAAGGGAGTATGCACAACAACTTCCTTGGACCAGGAGGATATTCCTTCAGTAGTTAACTTGGTTAGGTAGAAGGTTTTCTTTTTGCTAATTGATATATGATGGCCAAATGAGAGTTTATTGTCCATATGTATACTACACACTTAATGACAGCATCAAATTTCAGGGGATATCATTTATAGCAGATGTGCAGGGTGCTCTTGCTTCCCAAGGAGAACAGTACTGTATTTACTACATTTCTTTGCATTGAGCTTAAGACTATGTCTCCAACATCAAGAGTTTTTTTATTTGGAGGATATTGATGTCTACTGGTGAGTTGATCACAGCTACAGGTTTATAGACATCAACAGACATAGTATAACAGAGTCCCTTGACATTGGTTTGAACAGCAGCAAAGTAAATGCTGAAAAGGATTGGTTCCAAAACAGAATCCTGTGGGATGTCACTGATGACCTGCCATTTTTGAGTAGAGCATGACACTAATGCTGACTTTGTGAGTCCTGTCTGTGGGCCAGTCTGCTATCCAACAAGTTACCTAACGGTTAAAATTTAGTTGGGTTCATTTCTCAATAATGCCAGTATGTAGCATCATATCAAAGGCCCTGGCTATATCCTTGTAAGTAGTGTGCACAAAATTGTCATCATCTAGTGTTTCAACGATTTTAAAATAAATATCTACCAGATTTAATAAGTAGGACCTGAGTTTCACAAAGCCAATATGGTTAGGACTCTGAGGGCTGGTAAGCTTGCCTGTATCATTAGTTATGAGGTCCATAATGACATGCTCCATTAGTTTACAAATGATGCCGGTAAGGTTAATGATTCTGAAGTTTCTATGGTCAGTGGTAAGGGCCACCCTTGTGGAGGGGTAGCACTGTAGCTGTTATCCAGGCTTTGCATACATATCCAGCAGAAAGGCTACGACTGATTAGATTTTCTCAACTTTAGACAGTATACCCGCAGAACAGCTGATATTCTATAACCCATCTAAAAAAGATAAAATTTAAAATATTTATTAAAATGATTAAAAAATAAACACACTAGAAAGTAAAATATTTTAATAACTAAACAAAATGTCTTATGGAATAAAATAGTTTTGAGGTTTACCTAAAAAGAGAATAAAAGGTGCATGCTCTTAGCCACCAAGGTAATGAATTCCATAAGCATAAACAAATCCATTATAGAAAAAGCTAAACATACCCTAAAGATTTCCAGTAGTCTCTTACAAGGTGAACAACAATTTATTGTGAGGTATTAAGCATGAACTAGATTTCTGTGGTAATTAGGAACAAAGTCACATATTTGTAGATGAATCAGTTGTATAAAGCATTGGAGGCTCTAATGAACAAGCAACCAGTGCTGACTCTACAAGACAGTAAAAAAGTGGCATTTCAGAGCATGTCATTTGGTATTCTGACAGCATAATTCTATACTAATAGAAATCATTGGAAAGAAATTGTTGACTCCAACCATCTTCAAACATCAGGGAGTATCTGTCTTCGTGGTGCTGTGGTAGCGTTGTCGCCTCACAGTTAGATGTTGCCCGTTCGATTCTCAGAGCGTCTTCTGTATGGCGACATGCGTGAATGGGCGTTCCTTTGTTGAAGGTTGTGCGTTAGGCCTGGCAAGCCAGCATGTAAAAATCTACTGCCAATCATTAACGGACCGGAGTTCCGCTGTGGCGACCCCCTAACCGGGAAAAGCCGAAAGACACAACAACCAAAGATGAAAAAAAAAAAACTACACTAAGAATACTTGCCTCTTGGTGCTTTAGTGACTATGTAACAATTCAACTGCAGATGCATTATTTCTCCAAAATAATCTACAAAAAAATATGCACTTGGTGCAGCAGTCATGACCTTACCTTTGATATTAGTAAATGCAACATTGTGAGACCTGGCAAAAAGGACATTAATTATGATTACAAAATAAATGGCCAAATCATGAAATTTGACACCATTGTAAAGATAAAGGGACAGTGGTAGGCAGTAGTGTAAACTATGATCATATGACCAATGTGCAGCTACAAAAATCAGAAAAGTATTCTCTGTAGCCAATCTACTTCTAAAGGACATGTCATAAGAATCCAGTGACACTGGCATACTACTTTAGATCTCGTTTATCTGACCCATTATTAAATACAATGCTACATGTTTTAGCCATTGAATAAACCCCTTGAAATAATGTGAAAAATTAAACAGATTCCTTAAATTATATTCTACTTCTTATGCATTACTTAGAAATGACTTCTGCCTGATTAGTAAGATGATGATTGATCCAATTCTGTTTTAAAATCACTGCCGGAGATGTCAACAGCAGGCCAAGGAATATAATACCACCAATAATAGAATAAACTGTGATAGAAATATTACATAAAGCCATCCAAGATTATGGAATAGGTTTCCCCTTACAACTAGCAGTCAGTCCATATCAACATGGGTTTATAGCATTCAAGCTTCTCAAAGGGTTGTAGGTTGTAAGGATACAATTGAGCCTGAGAACCATAGCATTAAGCAACACTTTAGCTCACCAAGAATGTAAGCATGACGCTACTTAAAATTCCACACCCCCTGTTTTAAACATGGAGACATGCTTGAGGAATATATAGTGACCTGAACTGGAAATACTTCTGTCTTTGAAAGTCTGCCTCAGCTTGCTGGTAGAAAGACAGTCATAAATTTCTAACAATCATCTGCCTCAGCTTGCTGGTAGAAAGGCAGTCATAAATTTCTAACAATCAGTCAAGGTATCATGTCCAGCATGCTCTGTGAGATACATTTGACCATTATCTGTGTACCATATCTGATTTACCATTTCCTTGTTCCAGATTGTATTTTCCAAATGTTGCAAATACACTGTGCACAACTTTGGGTCTAAAATAGACCCCTTGAGATGCTTCACAAGACACACACATGCATTATGAGACTAATTTCTATGACCACTTTCTTCATACAGTCAGGCAGATATAAATGGAACCATTTACCAACCATCGCAGTAATTTAGCAGACACATAACCAGTCTGATATGGTTTTGTAGTATACCCTGTAGAATAGGTTAGAATGATCAAGAATGACCACACATTGGGACTTCCAAGATGGCTACTCATTGGGTAACAGCTTAACTCTAGCTCTTCTGGTGTGAAAAAAGAAACTTAATAGACTTTTGTGTTTATGGGTAAATGTAAGTAACTGACTAGTAAGTGTACTGCCTGGATGCTGGGAAAAAAGAAATACAGAGCACGTGGAAAAAGTCAACTACAGAAAGTGAGGAAGAAACACTGACTGGGGAAAGTTCTGCAGCTGCTCAGCAAAAAGTAATGCAGCCTCCAGAAATGACTTCCAGTAACATATATGAAGTTATTATACAACTGCATTCAGACCAGATTAAAATAAACAAATCACTGATGGAGTATATCAACACAAACAACAAAAGGCTGGAAAAAATGGAAGAAGCTTTAAACAGATATTCAGATGAGGTGATAAAGCTGCAAAAAATCAGAGGCTGAAGTGGAGAAAAGATTGTCTGAATATGAGGACAGAGCACATGGGGAAAACCTAAGATTTTCAGCTATACAAGTAAAGCTGGAAGGAACAGACTATATTCATTTTATCAGGCCACAAATAAGCAATTGGACTAGTATTCCACAGCAGGAGGAGTTAGTTGAAAGGGCACATAGTGTGTATACTCCAAACCTGGCTATACGAAAGCAACATAGACCTTTAACAGTAAAGATGCAATCCTACCAGCAAAAGGATGGAGTCTGACAAAACTGTGGCAGAAGGACAAAATGCTAAAAGTGGGAGACAGCAGAGTGTTTAGAGAGTGATTACTCATTGTACACCAGGCAGAAGAGGAGTAAATTCATTCCACTATTCAGGGAATGTCAAGACACAGGTGTGAGATTCAAATTGCTGAACCAAACTGTCTTCAAAGTTTTCTTCCCTGGACAGACAAACTCATTTTTGATGAAGTACATGCTAAGGAAGAAATACTAAAGTTTGTCCAATACAAAGTGAGCTGTGAAACAGAATATTCTGCTTCTTGTTCTGGTGATAAGGACCACAGAGAGAGACTGTACCTTTGAAAACTAAATGGAGAGAAGAAAGGGAGCACAAGAGCTGACTAGAAGAATCAAGAGTACATTGGAAATGAAGCAGAGATAGAATTTGTGAGATGGAGATGAACAGTAATAAAACCAGTATCTTAATGTGGGATTACAGTGCAATAACTATGTTTGTGAAATATAGCAGAACAAGAAAATCTGGAAATATTGGAAGTTTTCAGAATTTGTAAGACTTGTGGGGGGACTCTAAAATATATGCCCTACTTCATATCATTAATGTTCAGAAAAATGCTTTAGGGAGAAAGTTAACTGTAAGTAAAGAAAACATTTCTTTTTTCTTAATAGTATTATTTTTGTGGTGTATGGTTTCCTTTGCATGATATAAAGTTAAGCTTTCCCTGTTATTTTTAAGTGTAATTGGGGTTGTAAATAGGTGCTGCTTTTTTTCTTTCTCCCTTCTCCCTTTCTTCTTGTTCAGTTTTAAGAAATGTAGGCATTGCAATGTATTTTTAAAAAGCCTGGTTAAAAGAACATAAAAGAAAAAAATGTGCTTTTTCTCATTCTTGCATTGGGAATGACTGGATTAAGAACCTAAGATTTATTTAGTAACACATTTTAAGAGAAAGGAAGTAAATGAAAAAGAATACTGAATATTAAGACAGCAGTAAACGGCAGTCTAACCACGTTCAATGTGCAGCAGGTCAAAAGACAGTTCGAAAAAGTCACTCACAACGTCTCCAAAGTATGAAAATATTTAATCCATGGAACAAAAAGAGTAAGCTGCTGTCTTACTGTTTTTACATCTTGACGGTGTGTCTATTTAGTACTGGGGCTGTTTCCTGTTTGTTCTTTGAATACTGAATATTATGAGGATTTTGTTTTAGCAAATTAATGTATACTTAGTAGCAATTCTGTAGCTGGCCTTCATGTAACCATGGGGACAGTCTGATAATGAGAAATTGGCTGTTTGGTTTTCATGTCTCCATGGAGACAATCTGATAGAGAAATTGGTTACAGTCTGGTAGAGAGTGATTGGCTGGGGGGAAAAAGAAAAGAGAAACTGCCTAGGAAATGATCTTTTCTGAAAGCATTTGGGGTTTTTCCCAGCTGGGTGAGCTATAAAGATAAGACAAAACCAGTTAGCACTTAGTAGATGCACTGGCTACACCATGCATCTTAGCACGGATGGCCTTTCTTTGAGGTTAACTCAAGTCTGTGAGTATGTTTGTCAGTTTGGGAAAGTTGTTCTTATTGGGAGGGTAAAACTCCAAATATTTGAAGATGCACATAGTTTTTTGTGTTAGTATTAATAGGTTTTAGAGGGCATTTTTGATGGATTTCAGTGAAACAAAAAGGTCTGCAAAATGTGAGATAGGCTCAAATGGATATGACTGGAAACTATATAAAACTTCAACCTGCCAAACAGTGTATGCATATAACACAAAAGTTGGAACTGTATGCTTAACAAAAAGGTTTTATACGTAAAAGGTGGGAATAATAACTTTTAATGCAATAATGCATTCTGTAATGTCTTTAAATCTCAATGGTCTCACAGATAAATACAAAAAAGAAAGAATAGTGAACTGCATTAAAAATGTAGAGTGTGATTAGTTATGTTACAGGAGACACACTTGGAAAAAACTGAGCATTGATTTTGATAAAGAAAGGTATTCAGGATGGTTGTTCAGTGGAATATCAGGGACAAAGGAAAAGAGGAGTACTTCTGTTAATTGCAAGAGGAGCTCCAATAGTGAGAGAAGAGGATAAAAAAGTTGATAAAGGCAAATCTGTAGTGTTAAGGGGCTACTGGCATGGAAGGAGGATTAAACTGGCATGTATTTATATTCCATCTAAAACTACTATAATGGAGATTTAGAAAATTCTGGGAGAAATAATCGGTCTTCAGTAAGGAGTGTTATTTATAGATGTGGGCTGGAATTTGATTTACAGCAGTGAAGATGCTTCTGGGAGGGCCCAGAAGGGAAAGTATAACAGTGGAGGGTAGAATTTTGAAGACATTTATGAAAATGTTTTGCATGGAAGATGTGAATTCAGTAATAGGAGTTTGGAGAATATTTACATATTATTCCTCAATATGTAAAAGCTGGGCTAGGTTAGATAGAATTAATATTTCACAGGAACATGTGCATTTAATTGAAGGTACTGATATGCACCCAATAACTACTACAGATCATGTGCTAGTAATAATTACAATAAAAACACAGGGTAACTAAATAAAAATTAGACACTGTGACTTTTCCACATATCTGTTGACAAGAGAGGAATTTAAGGAATAGGTAGTGGAGATGATTCAGGAGCTATTTTAGAGGATAGAAATTACTTATGTAAATATGGCTAGGGAGTGGGATAAAATTAAAGTGGGGTTTAAAAACAGGGTGAAAATAAAAGAAAAAGAGCTATGGTTAAGAAGTGACAAGAATTATTTAGAGGGACTGACAAATGTTAAAGTATTGTAGAATAGGGGGAAATTTCACAGAACAAGACGAGGATCAACTTCAGAATGCTAAGCAGAAAATAAGGGATTACTTCAATAATATACATGAGTTTAGAATGATTGCTGTTAAGCAACTGTTTTTTTGATAACACTAGAGTACAAAAACTTTTAGCACAACAACTCTGGCAACAGAAAGTAGAAAGGGCTGTCTCTAACCTTAGGGAGTCTATATCAAGGAAGGTAACAACAGATCCTGTAGAGGTATTGGAACTGTCTTGGAAATTCTATGATGATGTGTATAAAGCAAAGAAATATGGAAATCAAGAAAAGATAAAATGGAAATGTTTATGGAAGAATTAAATATGTCAAGGTTAGAGGTAAATGAGGTTCAATTATTAACAGAATAGGAGAGGAGATGAGATCAAAATTGTGATGCATAACCAATCTACACGAAAGTCCCCACTAGTAGATGGTATTGCTGTGCAAGTCTGGAAGCTAGGAGGGAAAAACTGATAAAGATCTGATCTGGAATGTTTTGTTTAGCAGTATTTTAAGAGGAGGAGAAGTATCAACATCCTGGAAGAAAGCGATGGTAGCTGTCATACCTAAAGAGGGTGAAGATTCATCAAATCCAGCTTCATACAGGCCCATTTCAATACCAAACCATGATAATGGTTAAAAGAATTGCAAACATAATGATAAAATTGATATATATGACTAATGTGATTTTTTTGGAGGGGATGGCAAACATTTGACAACATTAACAGAACACTGATATGACCCAGAGGGAAGCAGAATGTAAGAAAATACTATTGTTGTTGGTGGGTCTTGATGCAGGGAAAGCATTTGACAGAATAAGCTGGTACTTTATGAACAGGGCAATGTAAGTATATGCATTTCCTGAAAAAAATATAAGGTTGATTAGGAGGCTATATGAGGGATCAGAGGCAAACGTTAAAGTGGGTGGGGTCCTCTCTGATAATTTCTGCTTGAGCAGAGGAACTAGGCAGGGGTGTCCTCTTTCCCCTTTGTTATCTGCATTATATTTAGAACCACTGGCAAAGAAAATAAGGCACTCAGAAATTCAAGGATGTAATTGATATGGTAGTCAAGAAAAGCTGTCTCTATTTGTAGATGATATCCTTTTATACCTGACAAAACCAGAAAGAGACTTTACAGTGTTGTAAAACATTTTGAGACAGTTTCAAATCTTTTTGGAATACAAAATTAATGAAGTTAAAACAAAGACAAAAGTTCCTACATATGAATTTGTTCAGAAGTATCCATATTTATGGGGACATGATAAAATGAAGTATTTAGGTCCATGAATTAAAAATGATTATGGTGTGGCTGCTAAGGATATGTGGGAAGAGGCTAAAAAAATAATACAAAAACTAAGAAAATGAAAGCTTTGTTAAATGGATATGGATGGTAAGATACAAGCAAGTAAAATGTTTTTAGTCCCATTAGTCTTGTACACAGGTCAGTCATATTTTTGTCAACCAGAGGAGAAGTTGCAGGTAGCAATTAATAAAGAGCTGAAGGACTTTATCTACGAGGGGAAGATGGCAAGAGTCAAGTGGGATAAGCAGATTCTTCCAGTAGAACAGGGTGGATTAGGATTACGCAATTTGAAGGGGTATTTCAGAGCTACACAGTTAAGGCTTATTATATACATAGCACAAGCAGAAAACTATAATTCAAAGTGGAAAGGGATGATGATGAAACGGGGAGAAGCTCAAGAAACAAGGAGAGACTGGAATTTTGGATGCAGGCCTTTAAAGAGAGTAACAATTACCATGCAGAATATTACATCTATAAAGTAGTAGATAGTATCCTATGAACTAAGCCAACATGGGAATGGGGAGAGGAGATTCTACCAGTAGGGATGATTACAATTAGGGGATATAGACAATAGGCAAGAGGGAGCTGGAATTTATTGGAGCAAACTGGCAATGGAACCAAGGTTTTAGGAGCAAATAACTAGAGAAGGAAAGGTAATAGAATGGGAAGAAGCCAAGAATTTGTTTGGACTCCAGGTTAGAAATTGCCTTCCCTATCAAGGATTGATATCTGAGTATAGGTAAAAAGAAAGAAATGGGGGGCACTAAATGAAAGACCAGTACTGGTACAGTTTTTGGTAGAATCTAGAACAGAAGCTGCCATAAAGGAATAATTAGTAGAGCATATAAAATATTGTATAGTAACTATAATAATCAGAGGATGTTGGAAAGGATTGGGAAGAGGGATTTGATAAGCAATTCACAAAGAAACAATGGGAGTATATATGTATGTCCCCCAAATATGCAACAGAATCTAGAAGGTTTAGGATTTTGCTTGGAAATGTTTACATAGATATTGTTATACCCCAAGTAGACTACAGAGAATGTTTTCTCTGGTAGACAGAAAATGTTGGAGGTGTGATGGGGAAGAGAGAGGTAGTTGGGAACATATTTTCTGGGAGTATGGTGAGTTGGTGAACTTTAAGGATTCCCTGCAAGATGCACTGTAGAAGATGTTGGATGGGCAGATTGGTGTGATGAGGGGAGATAATTCGTCTGTGCTATAATACAGAATTGGAATTGCCTGGACATGGTAAGGCCTTGCTGTGTCTAATTATTGTGGCTGCCAAAAAAGCAGTTATTAGAAAATGGAAATTAAAATCTAAACCAACTGTACTAAAAGTAATGAATATAGTAACAGAGATAAAACAACTGGAACTGAGATATTTAGAAAAAGATAGAAGCAAATTACATACGAAAAATGGAAAGTGTGGGAAAAGTACATACAGGGGAGGAATGAGGTTCAAAAGAAGGCAGGACTTAAAAGAGCTATGAAATGTTTAATCAAAAATGATTGAGTAGATTATAAATGATGTATAATGTTTGCAACTGGGAGTGAGTCAGTATGGTCTATGATGTAAAATGCTTGCAACTAGGATTATGTCTATGTGGTTAGTTTTCATTTATATAAATGTATGATTGCCTGTGTTGTAAATGATGGTTTAATAAACATGTTTCTTTAAGAAAAAGCAAGCATTTACTAATTTATGTAATGCTGCTTAGGTTTTAAACAGATGATCACCAGTTACCCTGATTAGTGCTGTCTCAGGTATTGTCATCTAAATACAGACTGAAAGGCATTCAGAGATGGCATATATAATAAAGTTTTTTAATTGCCCATTAACATCACATCAGTACTCTTCTCATGGTAAACAATTTCTAAGAGAAACATTAGTCTGAAAAATTATCCACACCAAAAAAGATTTCATGAGACAAACATATGAACAAAATCTCTCTCAAAATGGCTAGAAAAATCCAAAGAGAATTCAGAAGACCACGGAATGGCAGCCAAGAAACCAGCAGGCTAATCAAACCATGGTCATTACTGCAGTGGACTCGATACAAAGTCTGACTACTTTTACAACACCCTCAAGGTCTACTAGTTAAAATTTAACCCAACAAAACCCAGGAACATCTTGGACCGAATCATCCCACATTAATTAACTGAAAGACCATGCTCCAGTTTTATAAGATAAAACTTAATTAGCAAGGCAGATTATATTACAGTATGACACTACACGCACACAAAAAAAGTCTGAGGTTTAAATATGCTACCAAAAAATAGACCTGGACAAGAGCATTGCATTTTAAGTGCATTTTCTGATTGGAAGTGAAGATACTCCTCCTCCTTCAGTTTATGCTTTATATCATTGATAGCAAGGCACACCGATGATGCTTCTGTCCTGAGAAGATGAAGCTCATAGTCATGCCAGGCAATAAATTTAACAGGGTCATGCAGGAGCAGGTTCAAAGAAAGATAATGTATGTGAACTACTACTAATGTAGGATCACACCATGCTGCCTGAATTTGAAGCATCCTTGGACACAGTAGCGAGATACAGAACTGCCTCCATCTCCAGTTGGTATAAACTGATGTACCAGAAGAGGCTAAGATCAGGTGTTTATGCATGAAAGACCTCTAGGATGAACCGCATCTAACACTGGTTTGTTTAAAGAGTAGTACCACCCTGATAAAGTGATCATAGCCATTTCAGTGAGAATTTAATGTGCGTAACTGCTTAGTGAAACAGAACCCCTCAGTGAGATATCAAAATTAATTTATAAGCCTGTTTTGTCATCAGTCTAGATGTTAATCACCCTAGACTGATCATTTTATGGGGAATTCAACTTGAATTAATGAAGACTTCATTAAATTTCTTGAGAAACACATTCCTTATACTAGATGTTTGAAAAACAAGGAGGACTCTACTGGTAGCTTTCATTATTTGCAGATATAAAAAAGGGATAGTGTATACAGCTGAGATCTATGAGGATCTAGAATAATTTTGAAAACGGACCCCCCCACACACACACATGCACGCACAACAAACAATAATCTGTTCAGATCTGGTGCAGTCAGTTAACAAGAAACTTGTTGGTATTGTAGCATTGAATGGGGACCACAGTTATCATCCAAACAAGTCTTATAAATGCCCAAGCATAATCCTAGAGCAAGTCTGAGATAAATCCCAGGTTTGAAGCACAACCATAAAAGAAGAGAGTCATGGGAGTCCTATTTGTTAGCCCCTGGTGATAATCAGGGTAATAGGGATTTGCTGAAGATAAATAGACCCCCAGTCAGTAATATCTCTTAGGGTACCTACAGGTCATTGCAATATAAATAGGACCTCTATTCTAAGGCCATGTGATAAAATAGTAACTTCACTAGTGAGCTGTAACACATTAGAGAACTTGAAACTTTGTCATTGATACTTTTGTTGAAGGGTTTTTGTGCAGTGTTAACCAAATAAAATGACAGTTGTAATGAATGATTTTTTGTTGTTGTTTTGGACATAAATGGCATTTGATTTATGTGATACTATAATTTCAGTGATGCTTTTTGCATTTTGACTGTGCTGGGAGTAGTTTAACTGCTTTTGTAGTTTGTTTCAGCGTTTTTCAGATCATAGTTAGCGGAGTGGGGCAGAGTTTTGACAGAGACTTTTTTTTGCCTTTTCTGTATTGTTGTGCAGCTATGGATTTCATGTGTTTAAGGAAGTTAAGGAGTAAAGCCTCCCATGCAGAGGAGGGATACAACAGACCATCCTTTCCCACCTATAAATAACATTATTTTTGTAATTTTCATTCGTATTTTGATATTACTACATCACTTTGACTAATGTGGTTTTGAGTATATTTCACAATAGTGCAGTATTCTTTGTACATGGATTCAACTCTATGACATTATTCTTTTTGCCAAAATTGAGCTAAGAAATTAATGCAAAGCCTTTAAATCTTCTAGTGAGCAACTAATAACCACAACAAAGAACCATCAAACCCAATAAACCAAATTAGAACATATAATCAGCAGAAAGGTGACTTTGGCTATATACAAAATGCAATTATTAGTAATTGAATTGGTTATATATTAAAATAACAGCTAGCATCAGTAGTCTCACTAGACGTGTATTAAAAATAACTTGATTACATGTGATAAAATTAATCTGTGCCATGGCCAGCATGCACAGATAACCGACACTTACTGGTTGTTAACTGTCAGTTGCTAAAACATAAGGGGCAGTTATGAAATGTGAAGAAAAATAGTATTCCAAATTTTCAGAATGCAAAACAAAAATAATGCTGTGCTGATGAAAGCTAACCATGACAAAAAAGACCAAAGCTAGTGGAGTATGATTTGTTATAGAGAATGCATTGCTAAGGATTGTTGTGTAATTGCACATTCATGGGCTTTTATCCTACAAAATTTCTTAGGTGAAGTTTGCATGTCTTAAATGAACTTTAAGGAAGGGTGTTTTTTAAATATTCTTGTGTTCATGTTTTTGAGTTTTATTTTTGTTTGCAAGAGCCTTTCTCATTGGATCCATGCATCTGAGACTTTTGCTTTTGAGACCCTTTTTATGAAGAAACCATCTAAAGAGTGGATATAAATTACTAAATCCATTGACTTCCAGCCAAATGCAAAGAGCTCCATATAGCAATAAACACCATGATATAACAGATTAAAATCCACTTAAATGACCACCCTCACCTTTTCCTTTTGTCTTTGCTCTTCTGGTTTCTGGTGACATCCATCCTAATCCTGGTCCCTCCCCTCTCTCCACTCCCCTTCCACCTTCATCTGCTGTCCCCCCAAAAACATCCTCAAATATCTCCAGCCTCAAACATCTATCTGTCACTGCAATGAACATCCAAAACCTAAACAACAAAACATCCCAACTTCACACATGGTTGGCCCAACACAAACCTCACATCCTGGCCCTATCTGAAACCTGGCTAAAACCTCATATCAATTCCTCTGAATTTCTCCCACCTCAATACAATATCTATGGGTCTGATAGGACACCCAAAAAGGCAGTGGGATAACTGTCTTTACTCTGTCTCACTAATGCTAACACCTATAGACATTACCTTGCCTAGTTTCTCTCCTGCTGAACTACTGCTCCTTGACTGCCAAATCAATAACTATAGGAAGTTTGCTATTGCCTCTATATCCCCCTAGGTAAAAACATCCCTATCCCTGAACATATACTCTCCTGGATAAACACTTCCATCCCCTGTGAAACCATCATTCTTGGAGGGCAGCAAATAGATGAAAGTAGCTTGCAGAACAGACCACCAGCAAAAATCCAGGTTTATAAAAGATATTAATATAGACTGGAACTCCCTTATTGGTAACTCACCACAACATTTCATAAACCTGTATGGATTCTCACAGGTGATCACTACCCCTACCCACTACAGTAAAAATGCTACTGGTTCCACAATTGACTGTATCTTGACCAACTCTCCAAACAACTATTGTAACCCTTCTACCTTCCCTGACACTATTAGTGACCATTCTCCCATCTGTATCTTAAGGCACTCTGCTCATCTCTCTAAGCCCCATCTCTACAGAGATGGTAGGAAACTAACTTTTCCCCTGAAACAATTAATTATAGACTCTCTGCCATCATCTGGTCTTTCCTAAAAAACTCTTCAGCTCAATGATGCTATTAGTAAATTCAGCCATATTTTCCTTGATGTCCTAAACTCTCTTGCCCCAACTCGCAAAATCAGAATCAAATCTAATTTTGCACCATGGCTCTCCAAAGCTACTCATGCTTTGATGCATGAAAGAGATGCTCTACGGAAAAAATGGCAAACCACTAAAACTCCATCTTTATCCAAAGTTATAAACAACTTGGAAATTGTCTAAAAAAAAAAAACAAAAAAAAAAACAAGTAATTCTGGAGTACTATCAACTCCCATCTCCACACTGGTTCTCCTACCATCCCTAACCCTTTCCCCATCACTCTCCCTCTAAAACTGCAGACTTACTCAACAAACACTTCATAGACAGCATCTCTAAACTCCGATCCTCTGGTAACTCTGCTCATCCCAACTCTTCTGTCTCACCCTCACCTCGCCCTAAACCTCTATGCTCCTCTGTCACTCAGCCTTTTACCTTGCGGCCTGTTTCTACAAAATATATAAAATCCCTGCTTCTTAAACTAAAACCATGCTCTCCCTCCACTGATAAATCCCCCTCAGTTTCTAAAAAGAAAAAAATATATATATCTCCTTGCTCATTTCCTGCCTTTCTGTAACTAGAATAGCTCAGATTTCAGATTTGTTGATTTCAGGACTGTATTGTGTTGCCCAGACCTTACTGAGATAGAGGGAAGCTTGTTTGCTTATCGTTGGGAGTGGTAAGCTCTGAGCAGCCTATCTGTCACTAAAGGAGTGGTTTCAGCTCAGAAATTGTATTTTATTGGCCATTTTGGGCTATTTCTATCAGTTTCATCTTTCTGTTTAAAAAAACGTTTGCATGTTCTTTGCAATTGTTTTACCTCAGCAAGATCCTGTCTGGGCATCCTGCAGAGTTCTACAGCAGCAAAAAAAGAGAGGCTTTCAGTGATTTAAGTACCTCTAGTCTAGCTGTTTTATTAAGTCTTGCTACTTATTTTAACTGTATTCTGTTAAATATTGTTGTTTGCACTTTATTTGCTCATTTTAAGTTAAATTCAACTGTATTACAGTTGTAGGCTACACACACGTGTGTGTTAGCTGTTTTTCTGCTTTAAATAGTATCTTTGCAGTTTTAACTGTTGTATTTTTGAAAAAAAAAATTCTATCTCCTTGCTCATTTCATGCCTTACAGTAACTAGAATAGTCCGGATTTCAGACTTGCTGATTTCAGGACTGCATTGTGGTTTCTGTGTTGCCCAGACCTTACTGAGATAGAGGGAAGCTTCTCTGGTTATCAGTGGGAGTGGTAAGCTCTGAGCAGCCTATCTGTTGCTAGAGGAGTGGTTTCAGCTCAGAAATTTTATTTTTATTGGCCATTTTGGGCTATTTCTATCCTTTTCATCTTTCTGTTTAAAAAAACGTGTTTGCCCGACGTGCAGCGCCACTAAGCTAAGGTAAACCATTACCTGTGCCTTAAAGTCTGCTCTTCAAATTTTCATCTCTGAACACACAGATTAGACCTCTAAATCCAGCACTTTCTCAGAACATCTTGTAGCATTTATCGCAAGCTCAACTACTAGTACTACACTTTAAATAAAGGAAACAAAAAGCTTCAGTACTTAATCTAAGCATAAATAACTCAGTACTTAAAACGCTGATCACTTTTCCAGGCATGTCCAAAGGTCAGTTTCTGATGCTTTCTCCTGTTAACCTTGTGAACCTGGGCATCCTGAAGCAATGTAGCAATTTGCCTCGTGTACACAGACAACCCTCTCCTCCTACCTCCAAACACATCCAGTTCTGAGAGATGCAAGTATATAGCCAAACTTGAGGCTTCACTCTCTCAATCCAAGACTGGGCCAGCCAGTCAGGAGGAGAAGGTTAACACACAAATCACATCATAGAGAACACATAGCCCCACTGTTCGCACACCACCACTATAACATAGTAACACAAAACACGCCACCACTTTCGTGGAGGCTTTCTTAAAAAATCTGCCCAAACAACAGAGACCTTCGAGGCACAAATGCAAGCAACCATCTCATCCAAACATAACCCAAAAGACACACAGCCCACACAGTGTGCCACTGAAGCTAAGCCCCTAGGGCAGAACAATGTAACAAACACATTAGTCATATGTGACTCACTTGTAAGGCACACTGACATCCCACTCACTAGGCTAAATAAGGAGAAAGTCACAGTCAGCTGCCTGTCTGGATCCAGGATTCACCACATAATGCATGCACTTGGGTCTCTCCACATCAAGTACAAATACGAATCCATCATTGTACATGTTGGTGTGAATGACCTAAGATGTACCTCTCTGGACTACATGAAAAGAGACATAGTGGAGCTTTCTGATCTTGTAGCCCAGGCAGGTATGACCCTAACCTTGAGTAGCATCCTACCGTTGCCAAGAATGATACCACAATGTAAGCAGAAAATGATTGACTTCAACAATTGGCTAAGTTTCTGGTGTCATTCAAAGTGGTTCCAGTATCTGTCTGCTAGACAGACCTCGATGCTTTGCAAGAGACAGTCTGCATTTTTCACCCCTGGGATTCCGGATACTGGCCAAGGTCCTTGCCACCCCTATAGTGCCTTTTTTAGGCAATGCCCTGAAGACAAATTTACCACCATTAACATCTGCTAGCAAACGCACCCCAAGGGTTATGCTACTCAACGCTAGAAGTCTAAACCTCAAAATGCACTCACTTGAGTCACTCCTCAAACTGGAGAACATAGACATCTGTGCAGTAACAGAGACCTGGTTCAAGGCTCCTGTGAGCACCCCTGCACTACCAAATTACAATGCATATCACACCTTTCGGCTCCCAAATCTGAATCTAAGCTCTAAGGGATGTGATGAATGATTCCACCAAAGGTGAAGGTGTATCCATCTTCATAAAAGATACACACACCTCCAGACTTGTTGCCCAACATAATGCATCAGTAATACTTCAGGTACAGTTAACACTGGACAAAACTGCAGTCCACTAGAATAGTCCAGTCTTCAGAGTTTGCTGATCTCTGGGCTTTGGCTTGGTTCCTGTGCTATTCCATATCCTTATTTGGATAAAGGGAAGCTTCTTTGTTCACCAGTGGGAGTGGGGAGCACTGAGCAGCCTATTTGTCCCTAGAGCAGTGGTTCCAGCCAGAAACTTGTAGTCTATTGGCCATTTTGGGTCAATTCCTAGCTCTTTTCAACCCCCTGCTATAAAGCCCGCTTTAGCTATGTGATTTAGCGGAGTTGCCCATAGAGCACTATCGAGCAGCGCCGGTGAAACTATTTCTGGCTCCGTAAAGTCTGCTCTTCAATTTTTCCCTTAGAACTTCTCTACTTGCAATCTAAACAGTCTATTCTCTATCTCAAAAGCTCAGCACTTGCTCCTAAAGCATTTTTATATAGGTAAAGTACTTATATACTAAACAAAGTACTACATTAGCCTAGAATCCCCTTGAGTACCCATTTCCCTATAGGTCCCTTCTGACTCAGTTACACAGCAAACTTTTTCACTTTTTCTAGCATGTCGAAGGATCAGTTGCTAGCGTCCTCTCCTGTTCAGCTGGTGAATCTGGGCATCTTGAGGCAATGTTACAATTGCCTCATGTACACAGACAACCCACTCCTTCTCCCACAAAACACAAATACATGTGAGAGATGCAACTATATAGCCAAACTGGAGGCTGAGCTCTCTCAACTCAGTACTGGCAAGACCAGACAGGAGGAGAAGGAAACCACGCACACCACAAACCCAGTTTCACATAGAACTATCACAACTGCAAAACAAACACATAAACACACAAAGACATACTGGAGGCACTGATCAAAATCTACCAAAACTACAGAGGCCTCCAAAGCAGACACCCAAGCAACTGCCACCTCAAGACATAAGACATGCAACACACAGTTCTCAAAGTCAGTGTGCTAAACAGTCACAGCCCTTAAGGCCAAACACAATGCCAGACACACTTGTTATAGGTGACTCCATAGTCAGACACACTGACGTCCCACTCACCAGACTGAACAAGGAAAAGATCACAGTAAGCTGCCTGTCAGGCGCTAGAATCCGCCACATAACACAAGCACTCAGGTCACTCCACAGCAAGTACAAGTATGACTCAGTCATTGTCCATGCCGGTGTGAACGACCTGAGGCGATACCTCCCTGGACTACATGAAAAGAGACATAGATGAGCTCTCAGATTATGTAGCCCAGGCCGATATGACCCTGACCCTGAGCAGTATTCTACCCTCACCAAGAATGATGCCACAATACAGAGACAAAATGATCAGCTTTAATAATTGGCTTAATTACTGGTGTCATTCTAAGGGGATCCAATGTCTGTCTGCCTGGGATGACATGCTTGACAAGCCACGCTGCTTCGCAAGGGACGGCTTGCACCTGTCACCCCTGGGCTTCTGGATATTGGCAAAGGCTCTTGCCACCCCCATAGTGCCTTTTTTAGGCAAGGCTCAAATGATAAACCTACCACCCTGGAAAACAAAAATGGAGAAAAACTAAGGGTAATACTGCTCAATGCCAGAAGTCTAAACCTCAAGATGCACGCCCTCGAAGCCCTCCTCAGTATGGAGAACATCGATGTCTGTGCTGTGACTGAAACCTGGTTCAAGGCTCCTGAGAGCACCCCAGCACTATCAGGTTATACCTCATATCATGCGTTCCGGGCACCAAAATATGGACCGAACCACAAAAGGAGGGGGAGTATCCATATTCATAAAGGATACCCACACCTCCAGGTTAGTGGCAATGCATGAAGCATCGGAGACCATCCAGGTGCAATTAACCATAGGTAAAAATGCCCTACAGTTTGTAGCATGCTACAGACCACCTTCTCAAACTCAGGAAACCCACAAAGCCTTCCTGAAGACACTGGAGAGTATGAATGTCTCTCCAAACACCATCATATTGGGTGACTTCAACTACCCAAACATAGACTGGGAACATTACTCAAGCCCCAACACCCTAGCCCAAAGGTTCCTGGAGTTCATAAACTCAAATGCTATGGAACAACTAGTCACCATTCCCACAAGAGGAGAAAATATACTAGACCTGATCATCACAAACATGGGGACAAAATGCTCCACACCGGAAGTATATCCCTCATTGGTGAGATCAGACCATAAATTAATCTCATTGGATTCTTCTTCTCACAGTGAAGAACTTCTCAAAAGCAAACTTCACACTTCTTAAGACTGGAGTGGTATCCTTCAAGGCCCCCGAGCCAGTGGAAACCACAACCCACGCTGCTGAAACCCTTACAAATGCCTTCTACGAGCACCTCCAGGAATGTATGGATCAAGCAATCCCTAATAAAATCAAGACCCTTTCCACCAAAGGCAGGCGCCCGGTCTGGTGGACCCCAGCCATAAACAAACTCTACAACAAGAGGAGAAAGCTACTACATGACAGAGCAAAATCCCTAAAAGGGAAGGCATCTCTGATCAATACTAGCAAAAACTACGATCACTCATAAAATCATCCAAGGCCAACTTTGAGAGAAAAATCGCTAATGACACAAAAGACAATCATAAGGCCTTCTTTAGCTATGTTAGAAACCTGGGTGGAAACTCCCAGATATGCTCAGAATTAGTCCAAAATGATAAAAAAATCACTGAACCCACAGACATTGCCAACATACTGGCAGACAGGTTCAGTGCAAATGGAGAAATATCTATCCCACCAGAGTCTAGCCTCCCAAACATCTCAGATGCCCAGGTGAGAGCTGATCTCTCTAAAGCAAAAAACACAGCATCAATGGGACCGGACGTTGTCCCCGGCTGTGTGCTACACAAACTCAATGAGGAACTAAACCCACACATAAGGCTGCTGTTTAATCTTAGCCTTACTACAGGATACACTCCAAAGAATGGCGTACGGCAACTGTGGTCCCACTCCACAAAGGCGGTGCTTCTACGGACCCAGGAAATTACCGCCCCATAAGCTTGACGAGCCTTGTCTGCAAAGCTATGGAGAGGATCATAATGGAACTCATAAATAAAGACATTGGGGACCTACAGACACTGGATCCTACCCAATTTGGCTTTGTCAAGGGCAGATCCTGCCTCTTGAACTTGGTCGACTTTTTTGAAACAGTCACTAAGGACATTGATGAGGGTAAGGCAGTTCACACAGCCTACCTTGACCTAGCAAAAGCGTTCGACACAATACCCCACTCGGGCATCATAGAAAAGCTCACCAGCTTAGATGTAAACCCATATGTCACAAGATGGGTTGCAAACTGGCTCAAGGACAGAACACACAGGGTTAGAGTTGCTGGTGCCATGTCAGACTCTAAGCCGGTCACGGCGGTGTCCCACAGGGCTCAGTCCTGGGCCCCTCTTGTTCGGCATTTATTTTTCTGAAGTGCAGGCAAACATAGGGGATTGTGGCTGACAAAATTTGCAGATGACTGCAAACTGGGCACCATAATTGACACTCCATCAGACACAGACATCCTCCAGAGAGGTCTCATAGAAATGGATAACTGGTGCCAGAGCCATGGCCTTAAGCTAAATGCCAAAAATGTATAGTCATACCCTTTGGGAAAAACAAGGTAACCCCTAATTACCACATAGGTGGTAATCCATTAAACACGGAAGAAGTTATCAGGGACCTGGGGACCCAAGTTGACAGTAACCTCTCTTTTGACACTCACATTGCCAAAGTGGTTAGGAAGACCTTCTACATTGCCCACCTGATCATGAAGGGATTCACATCCAGATCAGGAGAGGTCATTGTACCCCTGTCCTCTTCACTTATCAGACCAATGATTGAGTACAACGCCCCATTGAATGTACCTTACCCGACACCTGCAGCAGTTGGAAAGACCCCAAAAGTTCCTCACCAAAAGGATAAAGGGGCTCAAACATATGTCATATGATGCCCGACTGAAGAAACTCCAGCTCTATTCAGTCGCATACCGTCTGCTCAGAGGTGATCTGTGCCTGACATACAAGGCCATGTCCAACCCGGAATTAATGGACATGCTCCACCTCAAAAAATCCAAATCCACCAGAGCCACGAGAGCAAGAGACTTAAACCTCAACATGGATATAAATAGGACGTGCTGGAGGGACAGATTCATCACCCAGAGACTCCCTACACTATGGAACAGAATCCCAGTCCATGTGAGGCAGAGCCCCTCACTGATTCTGTTCAAGAGAAATCTTGACGAGTGGATGGGAGATCATAGGTTTACCCCGGGAATCATCTCTGTGTCACTGCTGGACAGAGGCACAGCAAACTAATGGGTATAGTATTCTCATCCTAAGGGGTGATGAAAGCCACACACACTCTGGCTAGGCTTATAAATGCCCTAGGGCAGAGAGCCTAGTATGAACCTATGAACCTATGTTGTAGCCTGCTACAGATCCCCCACAATGTCCCAAGACTCCCACTCTGCATTCCTGGACACTCTGGCCTAATACCCTTATACTGGGAGACTTTAACTACCCCTCCATTAGTTGGAACAACTACTCCTGCTCCAACTCTTTTGCCCAATGTTTCCTGGAATTCATAAACTCCAATGCCTTGGACCAACACCACTAGGGGAAATAACATTCTTGAACTAGCCATTACAAATGGGTCTATATTATGTGATCGAATGATTAGGTGATTGAACACCTAAACATCATCCACGTAATATCGAACTGCAAAATAACAAACTCCTCTGGGAAATGTTACCGTCGGCCACAAAAATAAATGAACTTTACAGCCAAACTAAGTGTGGGGGGGGGGCTGTGCCCACCCCCCCACCCCCCAACTAACTATACCAACTCCAAGATTGCTCCACATCCACAGTGGAGAAAATGGCAAAATCCAGCAAACGGCTAAGGGAAAACTTTCCAGGCGTTAAATTGGCCATTCACTGTTTTTTGCTTTTGATGATATGTTGATGTTTAGGTCTTCGACCATGTAATATAGACCCATTACAAACATGGGGGACTGCTGCTCTACTCCTATAATAAACCCCTCCCTGGTTAGATCCGACCACAAGTTAATCACCATTGACAGCCAAATCCCGCCCCCACCCCTCAAAAAAGGAAACCACAGTGAAAAACTTTTCCAAAGCTAATTTTGAGCTTCTAAGGACAGAAGTGGCAAGCTTTGCATCATCCATAGAAAGGGGGAATGCGAGTAAGTATGTTGAATCATATATCAAGGCATTGTATGAGCACTTACACAATTGCATAGATAGGGCCATACCAAATAGAACCAAGACGCTCTCCTCTAAAAAAAGGAAGCCAATCTGGTGGATCCCTACCATTAACAAACTCTACAACAGAAGGAAAAAACTGTTGCATAAAAGGGTGAAGTCAGATGACTGGAAAAATTCTCTTGGAAATCTCAGTAAAAAACTTAAGATCCCTCATCAAATCCACCAAAGCTAGTTACAAAAGCGAAATTGCTTCATATACTAAGGACAACCACAAGGCTTTCTTTAGTTATGTCAGGAATCTGCATATTAATACTCAGATTTGCTCGGAGCTACAGCACAATGGTACCACTTATGCTGAACTAACTGATATTGCCAATATCTTGGCAGACAGGTTTAGTGCAAACTTTACTCCCCCCCCTCACCCCCTAAAGGGCCCATTCACTTACCCGAGGAATACCAAATCCCTATTATCATGACTCCACAAGTAGAAACTGCACATACCAAAACTAAGAATACAGCTTCCATGAGACCAGATAATATACTGGGTTGTGTCCTACACGATTTACAAAAAGAACTAGCACCACACCTGAGTGCCCTGTTCAACTACAGCCTCAGTTCAGGCTTTGTTCCCACTAAATGCCACACTGCTACAGTCATCCCACTTCACAAAGAGGGTGCGACTACTGACCCTGGGAACTACTGCCCCATCAGCTTGACGAGCCTGATCTGTAAGGCTATGGAACATATTATTACAGCTCTTCTAAATAAGGATATAGGTAACCTTCAAACTCTGGATCCTATGCAGTTTGGGTTTGTGAAAGGCAGATCATGTCTGCTCAGTCTGATAGACTTCTTTGAATCTGATAGACTTCTTAGAAGCAGTTACCAGAGCGGTGGATGAAGGCAAGGCTGTCCACACAGCCTACCTCGATCTAGCCAAAGTCTTTGACACCATCGCACAATCTGGAATCATTGATAGGCTCACTAATCTGGGCATTAACCCTTACATCACTAGATGGGCTGCAAACTGGCTCAGAGACAGAGCCCACACAGTGAAAGTAGCTGACTCCAAATCTGACTACCAAGCAGTTACAAGTGGAGTCCCACAAGGATTGGTTATGGGTCCTCTCCTGTTTGATATCTACTTCTCTGAAGTTCAAGCCAACACCAAGGGATTCTGGTTAACCAAATTCATGGATAACTACAAACTGGGAGCTATTATTGATTCAAAGACCTCAGCCTTCTCACCAAATTAAACAGAATCTGCTGGAGGGATAGGTTCCTAACCCAAAGACTTCCAATACTCTGGAATAAACTCTCCACTCACGTCAAGCAGAGCACCTCACTGGCCCTCTTCAAGAGAAATATTGATGAGTGGATGGGAAATAGGAAATTCACCATGGGGATAACTTCAATTGCATTGCTAGATAGGGGCACAGGGAACTAACATCTGGTAAGCCAAATTACTGGGAACACTATTGGGCTAGACTTGCATTGGCTCCAGGGCCATTAGCCTAGTGCTTACTTATGTACCTATGACTGTATTGCATATCCTGTATCTGTCTTAATCAACTGCTCCATTCAGGAATCTACCATACCAGAAATATGGATATCCTTCCATACCAATCCTCTGCACAAAGGTGACAACTCTTGTGAACCCTTTAACTATAGACCAATCGCTATTCTCTCAACACACTCTAAGATCCTTGAAAAATGTATATATACTCAACTACTGTCTTATCTCATTCACAAAAATCTCCTCACCCCCTTGCAACATGCTTTCCACCCTAAACACAGTAACTCGACTGCCTTACTATTCTTTACTCAAAAGGTTGTAGAAGGTAGGGACAACAACCTCTTCATCTTCTGTCTATGCCTTGATCTCTCTATAGCCTTCGACACAACATGTCATTCCATCCTTCTTAACAAATTCTCAGACCTAAATCTCTCTCCTTCTACTCTTGGCTGGTTTCAGTCCTACCTTACTGGCAGAAAACAAGCTGTTAAATGGCAGCAGGCTTTCTCACCCTTCCTTTTTGTTCAAACAGGAGTACCCCAAGGCTCCATACTTGGATGGCTCCTTTTCAACATTTTTACCAATGACCTATATTCATCCTGCAGTCTCTCATCTGTAATACAATATGCAGATGACTCTACTCTATCTATCTCCAATACTATCTCTGAACTACACACACTATCAGAGAATTCCTTCATCTCTGTTGAAAAATGGCTCAGAAACAATCAAGTAATCCTTAATCCTAAGAAAGCTCAATTCCTTCTCTTCTCTCCTCAGACATTCTCGCACCTTAAGTACAACTTTTCTCTTTCCTCCCTAGATGTCACCACTATCTCCCCTGCCTCACACACCAAATTCCTTGGGGTAATAATTGAAGACCAACTAAAATTTTACTTGCACATACAACAGGCCATTAAAAAAAAAAACATCAAAAACTTGGACTACTTTATAGGAACAAATGATTCCTCACTACTGCCAGTAAACACACTCTTGCACAGGCATTTCTCTTACCTAGTCTTCTGTGTGCTTCCCCCACCCTTACCAATATCCAAACTACCTCAATGCAGAAACTGGAGCAAACATACAACAAAATTGCCAGATTTATTCTAAACCAACCACTCTCTTCACATCGCTGCCTCTCACTAAACCAGACTTCAGTGGCTGGAATTTCCGCACCTTTTCCTACAATTGCAGTTCCACACTACCTTTTCCATAATCAACAACCCCTCTGCCTGCCCTACTCTCGCCTCCAATGTTACTCTCTGCCCTGGCCTCTCCGGAGTGCTGATCAGCATCTTCTCTCAGTTTATAAACCCAAAAGGAATATTGGCAAACTACTTTGCAAACACTCTGTCTCACTAAATTGGAACAAACTTCCTCTCCATATTAGATCCAACCTTTCCTTTCCCTGTTTTAAAAAGCAACTTAAATCCCACCTACTAAACTTGAAATTATGCCGTTGCCTTGACCACATGTAGTCTTAGTCTGACCTACTGTATAACTTGTTGCATCTCCTAACTTTCTGTTAGTAACTTCTGCTTAAACTAACCTCCTAAACCCTCAACTCTACTACTATAGCCTCCTCCTTTCTCTTCCCCTCCCAGTCTCCACTCTTTCTCCCCACTTCCTATCAATGTCTATACATTGTCCTTCTTTTGAAGAACAGTTATCTTTTTGTTTTTACTCTCATATGTAGTAAATTTTTAATCTTTATAATTAATTTTGTATTTGCAGTGTTATTTTTAATAGTTTTTGTCCTGTATGTTTTGCTTATTTTTGATGGGGCTCTCTTACCCCTTGGGTCTCCACTGAAAATGAGTTGCTTACTAACAATGCAATGCAAATAGTTAATAGCCTTTTCATTTTTACAATTATTTTGTATTGTGATTGTTATTTAATATTTGTATATTTTCACTTTATCTTTACTTACGTTTGCTGGGGTTTTTCTCCTCGGGTCTCCACTGAAAATGGGTTTGTTTGCAACCTCAGTTGGACTAGCCTTTTTAACAAATGTGAAATAAAATAAATACATAAATAAAATTTATTACATTGGAGGACGTCAGTGTACTTAAGTGACTATAATTCCAGTAATGTAGATCTTGTATAATTGGGTTTGAGGCAAACTTGATTACAGCTTTACTGGATGGTATTCAGCCAGTCCAGATTGCTAGTTATCTTCCTGCATAAGCTTCTGGCAGTAATGTATGCCACTATGGCACCTCTACATTTAGGTGTCTTCATCTACCAGTCTTTTCTGCTTTCTCTTGTTTACTGTCCTTACCTCCATCCCCTACTTCTTATTATGTCCTTTTTCTGTTGTTACTCATCTGCTAGCTCTCTCACTTTCCTTTTCCCGCATTTATTCTGTTCTGTAGTATTGGGAAGGTGTAAGGTTACTGACAAACATTACAAAGAATGACATTATATTGAATAAATGTTGAAATATTGCTAAAAGAGCTTTGATTGGAAGTGATTTTTTTTCTCTTTGACACTGTTGCGGGAGTAGGTATATATAAGTTTGGGAGTGAGGGAGATATTGTCCCGCATAGGGATACAGAACAGCTTACTCCCATGCAAAATGAATTTTCTGTTGAGGTTCAATGAAAGTTGTTCTAGCATTTTTTTTCTATCAGCATTCACTGATAGCTCTCAGTAAATCAGTATTATTCCACTGTACTTCTGTGTCTGTACTGGGGCAGAAAAAAGTGAACCCTCATGTTCAGGTCTGCTCCTTGTCACTATACGTTCTTACACACACACTGTGTAATGCATTAAGTTACTATAGATACTTTAGCCAACATGTTAGGAGGATATAGCTTTTCAACCTAAACTTCATCCACAAAGCCCCCACTTTCATACTGCACAGTGTTGTGCAAGTTCTTTATTCAGGCCAAATCTCTTATGTCACCCATGAAAAGAGGCAGTTGCTTTCAGCAGCTTATCCCCAATTCCCTTAACCTGATATGTACATATGTAAATAGATATAGATGTAGGAGCTAAGACTGACCAACAGGTTGACTCATATCCTTGTGTTTCTGCAAATCTGTTTGGTAAGCACTAATTTACACAGTAGGGTTTCTTTGGGTTGACTGCAAAACATCTGCTGAACACATCCCAGAAATGAAAAACACGTTCTTCTAAGTCATACTTTCACAACCAAAAAAAAAGGAAAAATTGAGAGGAAAAACCTACATGGTACATATCCATGGGGTATTCAATACACTAGCATGCAATAACCTGAAATTAATGCTAGCCAGTGAAACAAAGTTTTATGAAACAGTTTTTTATGATAGTCTCAACTTCAAAAGATGGACAGAAGAGCTTGCCAACTAGCATTTCTCACCTTTTTATTGAAAACTGAGATTTAAATTGTAAAAATACAGAATTTGGATAATTGTTCACACTGACAGAAAAATAAGAATTTGGTTGGTCCTCCCCATACCAAACTCTTAAATGATCTCACCTGCTTGGAGATTGAGAGGCAGCTTTAGTGAGGTTAAACCACAGATTAGCCATTCCACTTTAATAGTGACTAATAAGCCAATACAATAATCATTGTCCTAAATTAACATTAGTACAATAATCATCTGAACAATGGCAATAAGCCTCTTTCAGACTTGCATTGCTTATGCACCTTCACACCTTCTGGACTGTGGCTACTTTTTGTACCCCTCCTTTATCATGCCGCTGAACCAGCCTGGAACATACAGGCCATGACATCCAGTGATGGGCTACCAGGTGATGTGGATCCAGTACACCCTGACCTGTACTCTGACAGAACACCAGAAATACGGGCTTGCTCTCATTGGCACCCACCTATGCTCCAGTGACATAGGGCTGCCAAGACACCTGCAACCCCCCCCCCCCATTCTTTTCTCTCTGGGACTGCAGGAGTAGGGAAGGATTATATCCACCCATCTCACCATCCCAGCAGCCAGACAGCCTGTCATGGTTACCTAGCCCCCCCCCCCCACACACACACACACACACCCCTGTTATTTATTTGGAACTGGTTGATCCATCATCCCACTGGACACAAAGCTCCTGAAGTAGGAGAGACATTTTTAGATTGAGTAGATAGAGTCCAAAGTCTGACAAATGATCTCCTTTTGACCAACACCAGACAAGGTCTTTGTCTTCCAAGTCCTCACATCGTAATGCCAACAGCCCAAGTGTCAGAGCTGTTTTCACCACCTTCCTTTTCATGCATTTCATTGTAACTATGGCCCAGGTGACCTTGGTTCAATTAGCAGCTAGGGCAACTGATGGGGTGGCAGGAATGGATGGGCTTTGCCCATCCTGAGTGGGAGAGTGCTTGTTAATGAGGCTTCCTAAAGGTAGGCATGGGAGTAAGGGGGCAAGGAAAGGGAAGTGGGTAGGACAATATATATAACCACCCCCCTAGATGGAAGCAGAAATGGTCAAGGCCCCAGGATGCTCTTAGAATCCACAACCAACCCCAGCAATACTGAGGATTCCGAGGGGGAAGAGGAATGTCTGGTAGAGCTGACATAGACATATGGGGCACTGGGGTCTAGGTCAGTAGAGTAAGATCTGAGGACGCAAAAATGAATTATTTCCTTGTCCTTTCTATAACTGCATTAAAAGCAGCCTGCCTAACATTTCCGACCAAATGACGTGCCCCCCAAATGCTCTTAACTATCAGCAAGTCCATCAGTATCATGCCCAACAACATTTTGTTAAACTACCCCAAATCATTGTCTCCCAGATGGATCAGCACCACTGCAGATTGCCCAATTTCTTGCTGGAGCTGGCAGATGACTGGTAGCAACTGGTTTCAGCATATACCTCATCATCTGCTCCACTACACTTTCCATCTTGCTCTTTCTAATCCTAACTTGGCCTCTCCCAGGCAAACCACCGTTATCTTCACTGCCCAATGCTTGTTGGAGTTCTTGACTATGAAAATTTGCTCTACAGCTGTGAGAAGGCAGCAAGGCATGTTACAATGAATACTTTAACCCAGCTGTATTTCCAGACATCAATATGTAACCAAAGTTAACACTCGTTAAACTTCAGATATTTATGATGTAGCAAATTATTGTCTTTTTTATTTTAATCTATATCTGTATCATCTTTATTATTCTGTTATTTGTTTTCTTTTTTTATCTTGTATAAGTCAGAAAGATTTTTGGTGTCCACCTACCCACTGTTTTAATAACTTCCACCAAGGCACCAGCTTCCCCTAAATCTCTGGCCCTACCCAGTCTATCCTGAAAAGAATGATAGGAGGAGTAGTAACCTGTCTCCGATCCTTGATTAGCTAAGGCTTGATTTAGCCTGATCTCTTTCTGACTCCCTATCATTGGTCTACCTTCCTCCAGCTCAAAAACAAGCTCATCAGGCCTTGTGTTGATTGGAACTAGACAGAGAGTGGCTAGCCATGCCTACAGCAATATTCTGTTTCCTTAACTTTCCAACTAAGCATTAGCAGACCCGTCACTTTCTGATCAGTTTTTGAGAAGCAAAGCCTGATCTGGATGCCAGCGCCAGTCACCTCTAGGTCTCTCCATCTTAGGCCTTTATTCTGAAATGTCATTCAACCCCCCACACCCTGCAATAGATCCACTACCTTAAAGGACACATAGTATATCATGAGGATGAAGCTGGCCCAAGCATTGAAATGTTGTAGCTATTCACATTTGACATCAGTCTCTTCATTACCTTAGCAAAAACCATATCCCTAGTAACTTCCTGACAACTCTCTTTTCTCCCTAAATCTCCTCCAACCCCTAAGCATCCTAGCTACCATGCAGTCTATTGTTAGATCAGGGATCCATTCTCCTTTCAAGATCCAGGCATAATTGGGCTGTCACCATGGTATTCCCATATTCCCATCTGTGTGGTAAAATCTTTTGGAATGCATGCACCAGCCATGTCCTTCCAGCCTGTGGCTGGTTCTTCTTGAAAGTCACAAGCAACTGCAGTGCACTAGCGTAAGCTACTTGATGTTAGGTGCTCATGATTCCCTTACTATCTTCCCAGTTGTTCTTATCCAGTGTTCTAGACCATGCCCAGTATGGGTTCCAGTACAAGGACTGCTTCCAAAGCTAGGACTCTTTACCTGTGCAGCTGCTTCTAAGAAAGAGAATCAGCAATGTTATTCCAAATAAGGTATGCGTAGAAAAAACGCAGGTGCTGGAGTGAAACAAGGCTGCAACTCAAGAAAGCCATTCAATATTCCACAAAATGAAGCATCCAACCAAGTGGAATAATTATCTAAGCCCTCTAAACTACAGTCTAGAGGGCTTGGATAATTATTCCACTTGGTTTTTGGGTAACAGTTGCAGTAATGTATGTTTTATATTAAGAGATGAGCATTTTTAAACAATGTATGCATGTTCTATCATATGGAATTTTTAACACATGTATTGGATAGATATATATACTTTGGTATATATTTTAATATCTATTAATGTATTCATAGGTACATAGGTAGGTACTAGGCTATCTGCCCAAGGGCATTTATAAGCCTAGCCAGAATATGTTGGCTTTCGCCTCCCTTTTAAATTAGTTTCCTGGGCCTCTGTCTAGCAGGGCCACTGAAGTGATCCCAGGGGTAAATTTACGATTTCCCATCAACTCGTCAAGATTTCTCTTGAAGAGAGTCAGCAAGGGGCTCTGCCTAACATAAACTGGAATTCTATTCCAGAGCGAGGGAAGTCTCTGGGACAGGAATCTGTCCCTCCAGCATGTCCTGTTTATTGTTGTCCTGAGGTTTAATTCACTGGAGCGTGTGGCTCTAAGAGATTTGGTTTTCTTGAGGTGGAGCATGTCCATTAATTCCGGGTTGGACATGGCCTTATACATCAGGCAGAGATCACCTCTGAGCAGGTGGTAAGCAACCGAGTATAGCTGGAGTTTCTTTAGTCGAGCTGCATAGGGCATCTCTTTGAGGCCCATGATCCTCTTGATGAGGTACTTCTGTGGTCTTTCCAGCTGTTGCAGGTGTCAAGTAAAGTACATTCCAAATGGGGCATTGTACTCTATTATGGGCCTAATGAGTGATGAGTAGAGGGGCACAATGACCTCTCTTGATCTAGAGGTGAACCCTTTCATGATTAGGTGGGCTACATAGAAAGAATTTCTAACCACTTTGGCAATGTGATTATTAAAGGAGAGGTTGCTATCTACCTGGGTCCCTAGGTCCCCAATTACATCTTCCATACTTGGTGGATTACCACCTATGTGATAATTCATGGGCACTTTGTTTTTCCCAAAGGGGATGACTATGCATTTTTTGGCATTCAGCTTGAGGCCATGGTTTTGTCACCAGGTATCTGTCTCTGTAAGACCCTTCTGGAGGATGTGTGTGTCAGCCGGAGATTTGATTATGGCCCCCAGTTTGCAGTCATCTGTGAACTTGGTCAGCCATAGTCCTTCCATGCTTGCCTGTACCTCAGAGAAGTATATACCGAACAGGAGGGGTCCCAGGACCGAGCCCTGTAGGACACCACTTGTAACTGGTTTAGAGTCGGACATGGCACCCGCAACTCTGACCATGTGTGTTCTATCCATGAACCAGCTGGCCACTCATCTCATGACATAGGGGTTAATGTTCAAGCTGGTGAGCTTATCTATGATGCCAGAGTGGGGAATGGTGTCGAAGGCCTTAGCGAGGTCCAGGTTGGCTGTGTGGAGTACCTTTCCTTCATCTATGGCCTTGGTGACTGTTTCAAAGACATCAACTAGGTTTAGGAGGCAGGATCTGCCTTTAACAAAGCTGAATTGGGTAGGGTCCAGTGTCTGGAAGTTCCCAATGTCTCAGTTTATGAGTTCCATGATGATTCACTCCATAGCTTTGCAGACTGGGCTAGTCAGGCTTATAGGGCGATAGTTCCTAAGTTCTGTTGTAACACCACCTTTATGGAGTGGGATGACTGTTGCTGTATGCCATTCTTTGGATACATAGCCTGTGGTAAGGCTGAGTTTGAACAGTGAATTTAGGTGAGGGTTTAGTTCCTTTTGGAGCTCATGTAAGACGCAGCCTGGGATACCATCCGGTCCCATTGATGCTGTGTTCTTTGCTTTGGAGAGGGCTGTTTTTACCTGCGTGTCTTTGATGTCTGGGGCTCTGCATTCTTCTGGGATGGACATGGGCCCTTTTGGGGGTGAGGGGGGGGTGAAGTTTGCACTGAACTTGTCAGCCAGGTTCCACACAGTTATTTTAGATTATTATTAGGTATATGAATATATTTGACATCTGTGTATACACATGATTGGTTTTATACTACTAACGATGATGCATCTGACTAAGTGTAAATTGTTTTTAACAAGTGTCAATTGATTTTGAATGCCTATATGGGCTCTGTTTGTCACCTTTTCTCTCTTTATAAAGTGAAAGAATGATACTATTTTTATATGGTCTGAGGAAGCCCTTTTGGGGTGAAAGCTCTTACCAATGTTCTGTCCGTTTTGTGAATAAAAGATCCTTTTGCTGTGGATTTGGATGCTTCGGTTTGTGGAATATTGAATGACTTTCTTGAGTTGCAGCCTTGTTTCGCTCCAGCACCTGTGTTTTTGCTACGTATACTGTATTGGCTTGTGTGTGGTGCACAGAATGTTTACTCCCTGGGTGATTACATTTTTTGTAGTTATCTAATGTTATTCCAAATACCTGGTAGGTACACTGCAGAAAAACATAGAATATATCATAATGCATGCAAAACTACCCATCTAATTACCACGTGTTCCTTGTTTACCCTAGCATACCATGAAGACAGGTCCGCTACTACTGCATCATTACCTGTGTGGAACCTAATCTTGCAGTTTCTAAGATCTTTCTACACCACCAAAGTCACCCAAATGAGCTTAATTTCCAGAAATGGCATGTCCTTCCTCACTTCCAAGTCCTGCATAATCAGCTTGGGAGCTAAGAACCATCAACTGACAAAAAGTCCTCCTATTCACTTTGAGCCTATCACATCTGTCCATAACTTAAGCTCCAAGTTGCTTGTCCAACCATGTACCATTGAAATTTTTCAGGAATTGTACTCTGACTTGCAGATCTGCTTTCAGTCCTTTGTTGATCCTGTCTAGATGGTGCTTCTACCTAACCTCTTGCAAAGCTTTTGCCTTTGACCTGGTAAATGTATGCCAGGTACAAGTGCTCAGTAAGCAAATGTAAGTAAGCCCAGGAGTTCCATAACCTTCCTCACCCTTGCTTTCTTGCTCCCCTTCATTGCCTCAATCCTGTCTTTTAGCCATTCCAAATTGTACTTGGACAACCATTCTATACAAGCTGCTATGTCAATATGCAAGCCTAGAAAAATTATGACTTTTATTAGACTTTCTTCCATCTCTGGGGACAAAGGGATCCCCGGCATGTTGCAGGCATCATTAAATCTCCCCAACACTCCAGAGGTAGACTACTTGACTGGGCCCAAGAATAAAATATCATCCAAATAATGGACAGCCATGCAATTCCTATCTCTAAACTGATACAGCCAGTGAATTGCTGTAATTAGTTTCTCAAAGGTAAAGCATGCACATGTGCACCCCACTGGCATTGATTTGTCAAAGTAGTACTTGCCTGCAGTTTCATCCCAAGCAGGTGATTGTCATTTGGGTGTACCAACAGCAAGCAAAAGGCAAATTCCATCCACATAAGTTCTCTATCTCTGAGTATGGCTGTACCATTGTCCAGGGGTGTATGGTGAAATTTATCCTCCTCTTTATCTATGGACTGATTAAATTGCCATAAGAAAGAGAAATAAATCCCCCAGCTTCTTCTTGGAAATGAGCCCAAATGGTGAAATCTTATACCTGACAAATGGTGGTGTGAGAAATGGGCCAGCCACATGACACAGCTAGACCTCTCTTTGTATTTTGTGTAAAAGCAACCTCTCCTTCCCTTTCAATGAAGTCAAGTTATTGCAAGATCATTCAAGGTTTTAGCTGATCCTTTACTCTGAAGCCGCTACCAAAGCCATCTACCAGTCGTCTGCACACCACCTTATCTGGTTAACTAACCAGTCTCTTCTGAAGGATCTTAACTCTGATTATGGAAAGGCCCTGGTGATGTACATGTCTGAATAGCCTGCCCCCAAACTCCTACTCCTTCCCCCCTACCACAGAGCCTTCTTTCTGTTCATGAGAAGGGGCTATGCCCATTGTGGCCCCCAGGTTTGCCAGCACCCTTCTGTTGGACTTTGTAATTGTGGGCTACCCCACAGTATGACCATTGATGGAAGAACTGACATGCCACCCAATGGCACTTGCTGGTGTTAAAGGCCTATCTGCTGTGGGATCACTGTCTACTCCATGGTACCCAGCCATGTATTCACATACTTAACTTCCCACCTCAGTGTCTTGTCTACTGCTTTCAGCTTGTAAAAGAGGTTCATACCAGAACTGGGATATACATCCTATGAACTTTTGTGACTCCCTTAAGGTCATAAAGTAAGTGATCACAGGGAGCCTCCGTTGTGGTTCTTTCCCCAGGGTTATGACCATAAGGCACATGAAGCCTTCTACCCTTTGGGAATTCTGCTTCTTCCCAAGGCTGTAAGAGCAAGTCCTTATTACTCTGCATCTCCAAGTCTAAGATTCTTTGTACAGTGGTCACATCAGTTAAATCAAATACATCATCATAAAAATCATTCCAAACCTTCTCTTTAACCAGCAACAGGATGTGGACTGTCAGGTAAAGACATTTACTGGCCATGTCTAAGTGAAGTTAGAATGGTGCTTCAGCCTTCTACCACTGGGTCCCAGGAAGGCTCTGTATTAGAAAATCCAGCAAGTGTCCTGAATGAGAACACTAGGTAACCAGTCCCATCCACATCAGCACTCCCACAGATTTGGCTCATTTGCTCACTTTACATCCTTCCCTATGCACACCTGCCACCAATACTTATGCAAAGCAGCCATTCTTCTCCTGGGAAGGTGGTCAGAATGCCATTAAAATAATCCATCCATTTTGCTGGATGCCCCAGATTTTGCCACCTTTGCCCTCACTGTGTTCATCTAACTGATTACCTGTGGGTTCACTTAGCAGTTTCCAGCATGATGTTTCATGTCCTGCCATCCTTTATTGGTTTCCACATCACAGTAACCCTGCTTATTCTTCTTAGTTTTGACCACTGTGCATCTCTCCATAGGAGCTATCTTTCTATTTCATCTTTTTTCCTTCACCTGTCCATGTCTACCATCCCTAGTCATTTAATCTAGAAAAATAATTGACTTGTCCCATCAACCCATTCCAACTCTCAAGGTACCCTTCTACCCTAGGCATCATCATGACAGAAAACAAGCTTGTATTATAAGCTATAGCAGTTCCTTGCCTACTTTTCCAGTCACCCTCCCATAGCCATCTCCCCACTTTTTATTATTTACCTTATCCAGCATGTAACCACTTTTCCCTCTTCCTGCATCTGGCACTCGTTCAGTCTGATCTTTGATATGCTGATGTCAACCCTTCCCATGGTGTCCCTGCAGAAGTCAACATATAGCTTGAGTCTGGGATTAACCTTACATAAAAAACATTTCCAAGTCCTTTATTTGCACACATGCATGTCCCCTTCCCTTTTTAATATATATCTGTTTTCCCTTCTGTCTCTTCTTTTCTTTTTTGGAAACAGTTGCCGAGTTCAAAGAAAAGAAGTTTTACAAAGTGCTTTTTTATAACCCAATGCCCACACAAAGTACTGTTGACACATTTAGCAAAGTACTGTTACTTGTATAAGAGGCATACTAGTATACTTGTTAAGTAAAGCAAGCCCACAGAGGTGGAAGCAACCATGTTAAATGACACACCTCAATGGCAATAAACCCATGTCTTTGATCACTGATATTTTCCTAAAAGTGTAATAACAAGGTGAGCGACAAATGCACTTAACCTAAGACTGGTGTTAGCTAAACCTATTTTGGTCTGTCTTGAAATTAAATAGTGCCTTACGGGGAACATAATTACTTAAATTTTAAAAGAAAGTTGTTAGAAGATGGCTCTAAAAGAAGTGAGCCCATGCCCAGCTCTGTGATGTACCCCAAATGATGCTTTAGCGAGTTGACCCACAGCAGGGTACAAAACATGGACCATGATCCAACTAACCTGTCCCATCCACATTAGCATTCCTGCTCTCTATGGCCCCCACCCTGCCAAAGTCCTGAGAGCAGCTGTAACCTACTAGGCAGGCATTTATTTGATCAGCCTATACAAAGGGATTAATAGGAATGAACTTAGAAATATAACATTGCATAGACCCCGCACAAAACAACTTCAAGCAGCATCACTGTTGAAAGTAAGCACAATGGCATCAAATGCCATTAAATGCTTATAAAACTGACTCATTCTAAATTTTCAGTCTTATACCAATAAATCTGCACTGTCCTTTGCTGTTACTATTCGACTTTCATTACTACCAACCTCCCGCTCATTAAGATCTGTGCTCATAGTTGTCTAAAACTGTCTTAATGCCATCTTGGAAACAAAGCATATATACTTCAATAATGATGCAAATATCCTCCTTCCTCCATACAGTGAGATAAACAGTGCTATACTGTGTGGCACTAAAAACACAAACATGGAAGAACACAAACAGCACAGCAGAGGTAAGCATCAGTAACCAGTTTAAGACAATTGAGAGTTATTCATTCATAATTAAGCTTGCAAACATTTGATGTACAACTTCTAATGTGGACTGCAATCTACTAAGTTTCCTTACCCCTTTAGTATTATTTTATTACATGCAATATTATGCTTCTTATAACTTCTACACTGAGGCTCATAGCAGGCCTCGGCCATTCATGTGCTGGTGGTGCTCTCTAGGCCCTCCCACACTTGGCCTTCTCCCCATTAATCTTCTTTCCTTTTTTTGTATTAGTGATACACTGCATGCCTAAGTGAGTCCTCCTGAACCAACAGCACATGCCCATATAAAATCTTTCCCATCCCTCACAGAACAAAGAAACCCTCAGGCTCACAAGTCTGTAACTGCTACCCATGACCTATACAGTAACCTCTTACCTTGTAATCTTACTTCATTTAACCTCCAGTTATAACACTACTAAATATCTTTCTTCATCAGCTATGAACTTGGGCAATCTATCCATTCCTTACAGAAGGCTTTTAAGACTTAGCTGTGGCAGCTTGGCTTTCTCACTGGGCAAACTCATTTTCTTGCCTTTCATATGGCCCCACACCCATACTGCTTTGCATTTTTCTTATGCATGGTCTTCCCTTGACTAGAAGCATAACTCCTAATTGTACCTAACATGTGTGGTCCAGCTGCATGATAGAACTCACATCTTGCCCATTGCTAAGCAATAGCTATTTAATCACCACAATCAATTTCCATTACCATCTCTTAAAAGGTATGTGTGCTTTTCTCTCAGCAGTTATATGTAGCATGCAGTATGTGTGCCAAGTTGTGTAAAGTTTAAAGGGACTTCCATAAATTCAGTATGTGGATCTGGGCTGTTAGATATTAAAAAGGCCTTTGCCAGGAGTAGGGCTACTGCCATCTCAGATATACTGGAGGACAGAAGGAAGAAAAAGATAGCTATATAACTAAAATTTCATGTACTTTTGAAGTTGTTGGGTAGATAGTAATGTAGCAAATGTGGGCCAATGACAGAAGAATTTAGGACATGCAAATCCTGAGGTATAATACTTTAGAGGCTACAAGGTAGGTGGCAAAGGATGGTCTGTAATAGTATGGCAATAGAGAAGAAATTAGCAGAGAATTGTGGAACTGGAAGTAATAGAATAAATGCAAAGTAGGGGGAAAGGAGAAAGGAAGGAGAATGGGTCTGTCAGCTTTGTGGTATAAAGTTAGTTGGGGAAGAGGAAGAGCTGTACAATTGCCCTGTACACATCACCTGATATAACTGCCAAGGAAGAAAGTAAGCTAAGGGGTATGATTAATGGAGGAGGAGAGGAAACTGGTGATGAGGACCCTTAATCAGTCTGGTTCATACTGGGGTATTTCAGCATCTAGTATAACATGGTATTACTGTGGAAAAAACTCTGACTCGCAGCTCCATGGTTTGGGGTTCAGTCTTGGCTTCTGGTCATTGTCTATGTTGGAGCTTCCATGTACTCTTTGTGACTGCATGTATTGTCTGTGAATAATCCGGTCTCCTTCCATGACCCACAAATATGCTGGGTGACTGGCAACCCTAATATAGTAATATGTTTCATTTACTCATGGTCTTGCACTTGAGTCATGGCTGAAAAGGGTCTGCGGACCACCCACTTACCCAGTTTAATAAAAGATAAAGGTCCTGTACTATATAAAAGATAGCTAGAATGTCTTGTATGACACAGGAAAGCCAGAACACACCTATCTACAGGTGCTAAAATCACTCTGCATTAAACCCAATGCCATTTTCCTAGGTGATCTAAGCTATCCAGCTATAAAATGGGAAACCTACACCACAATATCAATACAAATACCCTGGAACAGTTAGAATACCCACTATGGGAAAACAACATCTTGGATCCTGTCCTTACTAGTATGGAGGTATCTTGCACAATCCATTGTGTATCTTCATCACTTGTTAGGTCTGACCATAAAGTCACCTCCTTCAAATTAAAACTGAAACCCAAGACCTCTTCCACCAGAAGTACCTTTAGAAATTTCTCTAAGACAAACTACTTACTCTTAAGTGATACATTGATAAGCTTCATGTGGAAACATACCCCACCACCACCATCTCACTATACCAGCATGTAAACAGCTGCATTAATGCAGCCGTGCCCTGTAGAAACAAGTGCAGAGCAAATCCCAGAAACAAACCCCCATGGTGGAACCACAGTATCAACGTGCTTTAAAATAAAAGGAAGAGAAGTTTTACCAAAATTATAAGAGTAGTTACCATAATAATAGTGCCCTTGTCATGGAAATAAACAAACTCAGGAACTTAATAAAATCCACCAAAGCCAACTTTGAGACTAAAATAGCCACCCAAGCCAAAGGCAATCACAAGGCCTTTTTAGTTATGTTCATAATCTCAGAAGTGCAACACAGAAATACACTAAGCTGATTGTGAATGATGTTACCTACACTGAGACTGAAGATACAATGAACATACTGCCAAATAAATTCAGTTCAAACTTTACCCATTTCTCCCCCCCCTTCTGTCCTACAAGATGTACCTGAAACTGACTTGCCTCCAGCTATCATACAAGACTAAGTCCTAAAATCACTATTAGATAAGTATAGAACCGTGCCTGTCCTGCAGAGCAGTCTCGGACCCTGCCTGGTGGAGTTTCTGCAGATCAGGTGGGACAGCAATGACTCATTCTGGGGATCTCAACCTGGGCTGTGACATTGACGGAACATGCTGGAGAGATGGATAGGTCTCCCAGTGATTGATACGCCTTTGGAGTGGCTCCCACTCCATGTAGAAAGGAGCTCCTCATTGTCCCTATTAGGGTGCAGCCTTAACAGCTGGATGGGTGACTGTAGATTTATCCAGGGGATGGCACCTGTGTCCCTCATAGACAAGGGCAATCAGTGCTGATCACAAAATTGCTCTGCTAATAATGACCATCTAAATATGGTCAGTAAGGGTCCTCAGCGGTTTTACATGGCTAGGCTTGTAAGGGCCCTGGGGCCATTTGCTTAGTAACCTCTTATGAATCTATAATCAAAAGTTGGAAGTACTGTATTAATGGGTCTTAACAATATCTCTGTAAACATCGTAAATAGCATGAAGTGCTATTTAACCACCCTTTACAACACTATTCATCTTCATCCTCCATATAAGTTTTGTCTTACATAAATGGATAAGTCACCAGTGAGGTCCTCCAGGGTCTGGTGCTGGGACCTCTCTTGTTTGGCATCTACATCGCTGAAGTAAAAGTCAGTATCAAAGGGCTTTGGCTGACTACGACTGCAAGGTTAGAGCAGTCATCATATCTCCAAATGGCTTAAACATCCTACAGAGGAAAGTTTGTCTCAAACAAATACGTGCTGCCAGAATGATGAACTGAAACTAAATGCCAAAAAAAATACATTATTGTTTCCTTTGGAAAATCATCTGCCTCCAGGAACTACCATCTCAGCATTATGCCCCTAAGAGTTGACACAGTTGTTCAGGATTTGGCAACTTATATAGACAGTAATTTATCTTTTTGACCAACATGTGTCCATTGTCCTAAACAGTCCTGTTGTAGTGCACAACTTATAAGCAAAGGGATTGCATATAAATCTAGAGATTATATTGTCATCCTTTTACTTAGTCCTCATTAGACCTGTCATTGAGTATAATACCCCCTTAATATACATCTTTCAAGACACATCCTACTACTGTCATGCCCACAGAGATGCCTTATTAAAAGGCTTAAATGATATGTCCTACATGGATTGACTCAAAGACCTATCAATATACTCTGTATCCTGCAGACTCCTAAGAAGTGACATGTGTACAGCATACAAGGCATCTACTGACCCAATACTGAAGGAACTATTGCATATCAGCAAATCAAATAGCATAAGAAATGCTCAGTACAGGGATCTTAATTTCTTCCACAACATCAACAGAGCATTTTGGAGGGGGCAGGTATATCTCACAGAAGACCACAGCTAAGGAACAGACTCCCCATTCATGGAAAACAAAACTTTTCCATGTCCATATCTATGGATGGGTAATAGAAAATGTACCCCAGAACTACCCCTTGGAGATAATGAACAATTAAAAAGGCCTTGTGAATGTCTTTGACTTGAGTGGCTATTGTAATACTAATGGACAGAGGCAGCTCTTAAATGCTTTTACCCCACACATGAGTCCCCTCAAATTATCTATGGTATAATATAGCAATAACCCACGCCTGGGTGTGGATAATGTGGGATTTACCCACGGTTGGCGTGGTTTGGTCCCGAGGGCGAAGCGAAGTGGGTTATTGCTATTATACTATGACATTATTTAAGAAAAGAAATAATTACTTTTCTTAAATAATGGCATTGTATAATGCCTCTTTGCTGCCCTTCTGCAGCTGTCTGGTATCCGCGGCAGTTCTGATGTACTGCGCATGCCTACATAGTACATCAGAGCTGTGGCGAAAAGCAACGGAGAAAGCAAGGGCTCTGTTGCTTTTTACTGTTTCGCTATGTTAAATGGGTTTAACATAGCGAGACAGCTTTAAAATAAGCAACAGATCCGTTGCTTATTTTAAAGCGGTCTCGCTATGTTAAACCCATTTAACATAGTGAGACAGGTTTAAAAAAAAAAGCAATGGAGAAAGCAAGATCTCCGTTGCTTTTTACACACTGTGTCGCTTTGTTAAAGGAGTTTAACATAGCGAGACAGCTTTAAAAAAAGCAACGGAGATCTCCATTGCTTTTTTTAAACCTGTGTCGCTATGTTAAACTCTTTTAACATAGCGAGACAGTGTTTTAAGAGAGACATATACTAATGGAAAAAGTCCGGGCGGCCAGACCTTTTTCTATTAGTATAAGTTGATTTACAACGTGCACGCTGGCCAGTCAGCATGCACGTTTTGGAATATTAATGGGGCGTCATGGTATAATACCAGTTATTCTCACTATGGGTAACATACGATTATCAACTATGGGAGGGGTAAGACCACTGTAACACCAAATTAGATAGATTAATTCAAGCACCAAAAGGGGAATTCTCTATGCTTAAAATGGCCGGCAAGGGCAACTAGCCTATTACTTACCTATGAACCCATAAGATAAAACAAATTAATTCATGTCGTGTGCAGAGAAGAAAATGTGGTCTGAATATTCAGCTTAAAAATCTTTAAAGAGAAGATAAATGGCTTAACAAAGAAAGAAAATTTTCAGCCTAGTTCTCCACAAAAAATAATACGCTGAGGGATCTGCAGGTGATGGATACACTAACAGTCAATAACTAACAACACTGCAGTTCATCCTATCCATAGATAAGGAACTGGGATATGATAGACCATGGTGTATAATTACAGGTGATGAAGTTGATTGTGTGAAGCTGAAGACATTAATAGAGTCAAACATTGTAGAAAATGGATTAAAGCAATGTGGAGGAGCCAGGTAAATGGGTGCTGTTTGGGGTGGGGGATAAAAAATGGATTGAGCAGGGCAACAAAGACCAAGAGAATGAAGAAGAAAGTCTGAGTCATGTGAAAAAGTGAAAACAGCTGTTCATTGACAAGGGGAGAACAAATGACAGAACAGAGAAAGTAAGGATTGACCATTAGGAGAGTTGTGTGGATGCCAGAAAATAGCAGCAAAATGTATCAGAAATGCTGAGGCTGAAATATGAGAGGCTGGAATAAAGGGAGGAGCACCTTCTTTAATGTTGTATATGTCTCCTGTTTGGGTATTGTGTCCTAGTGTCTCGTATAATGGACAAACAAAAGATTCACTAAAATATGTCAACCATTCATAATGCTGGCAACAGAAATTACTGACACCTAGTACATCAAAAAAGGAAACAAAATTTTCTTTTTCAGTGTATAAACCAGCATGCTAGCCAAAATTCAGCTCAGATTTGTCTGACTAGTGGTAATGGTAGTGTTATGGAAAGTTTTTTAAGCTAAGGTACATGGCTAGGGTTAGAAGCAGAGTAAGACTAGGGTCGGGGTTAGCACATTTTATTAAGGTCCACTTTAGTTATGCATGCTAACCCTGAACCTAGCTCTAACAATGCACCTACCTGAAAAAAAAAACTTTCTGTAACACTACCATGAGACAAGACAAATTAGACCCTCACCATACACATGCATGTACAAAGCAGTAAATCTGTCCACTTACCTTACCCTTACTCTAACCCTAACTCACAGATACCCACACATACAGGAAATCTATCCCTTTACCTAACCCTTTCTATATCCCTAGCACATGCACTCCTGTACAAAAACTCACAGACCGACTGCAAAACTACTTGCCTTTATTGACCATCCTGGAAATCGCTCAGTCACTTGTTCTAACAAACTGTGGTTCACACTGCAGTTCACTATGACCAACAAGTGAGCATTTCAACAAGTGAACTACAGCCACATATAATATTTTTGAACGTCTTGCAGTGATAATGAGATCACACTGCTAGAAATGGTAAAAAAGAAAAACAAAATGATGAAGGGAATAAAGGCCATGTTGTGTAAAGAAAGGCTTAGGGGACTGGATCTCTTCTCTGCAGAAAAGAGGAAACACATGGGAAGTGATCTGACTACACTAGTCAGTTAGTGGGAATTGTAATGAGATTCACCCTGAAAAGGACAGGTAAGAGAGTCATGTCTGCCAGAGTAAATCTATTCAGTACAACATGGGCATAACAATACTATTTCGCTTAGACAGATGTTGATAGATGAAATTATTTGTTTGAGTGAGTGGTACAGATCAAAACACTTCAAATGGTTTGATTTACCAAAATTGACAGAAAAGAAAGGATGTCAGGCAGATGTTCTCTGCTAACTTTTTCTCCTGAACAGATAACATAAATGGATCATCTTTTGTTAGGTAATTTAAGACCAGATCTACTATGATACACCACCTGCTTTCCAGCTGTGACCTTCATTGTATCTAATTTTCTAGAATGAACAATTTATGTTTTCATGCTAACCTGCTGAGTGAAGTCTCTTGCTTTCCAATTTTCTATAGAATATGGCGCTTTGAGACTGTGACTCTGCTTGAGATCATGAAGGAAAGTACACTGCTCACATTTGCATAAATAACATGTCAAGTGTGCTGTGTTGAGGTGTAATGTAACTGAACAATATCTGTATGATATCGCAGTCCAGAGTTGATCATTTTTACTAATGTGTCCTTATAAAAACATTTCAGTAAGATGCATTACATTGAATAGAGAAAAAAATGTGGTTTTTTTAAATGTACTGCATGAGACTAATTTACAATGTGCATCTGGCAAAAAGTCTGTCTTATTGTCAAATGCCAGCTAATACTTCATCCAAGAATACAAATTTACCCGCATTGAGTAGAATCCAACTTACTCATGACAGTTAAATGTGATGAACTTTTTTACAAATCATTACTAATTACGTTTCTGAGCCTGTGGTGTGTGTTCATTCATTCTTTTTCCAAATTGCTTGTGCTTGTCTTTGTGATTGAAATGGTAACAGCAAGTAAAGTAGAGTAGAACAGAACAGACTTCTTTTCCCAGTTTCCTCCTTGTAGACTGGGCTTAGTACACCTCCAGCTGGAGACATCTTGGGGGCATCTCACAAGGTATCCAGACCATCCCAACTGACTCCTCTCAACAGAAGAGACTAATGACTGTATTCTAAGATGCTCTCAGATTGCTGCGCTCCTAAATCATGGCAAGTGAATCCAAATACACTGTGGAAAAAAAATCTTTTATTTCACTTGTATCAACAGTCTCATCTTTTCACTTACTTCCCAAAGCTCATGTCTGTAGATGAAGATGAGGGCACAAGCTAACAAATGAATCGAGTACTTTATCCTATGATTTAGTTTTCATTTCTTCTCCACAGTGTAGCACAGTATCTGCTGTACTGTCACTAAATCCATCAGCTGTTAATGTCTCTTAGCCCCACCTATCTTAACTTGTGAGCAACATCCCAAGATACTTAAGCTCCTTCACCTGAGGTCTGAAGGGGAGACAAGGCACACCCCACGTTCTATACCCACCTTGAACATGTTCACAGTTTAATGTTTGTCTTACTGCTAAAAATACATTAGAACGTTCGATCCTCAAGCAAAGAAACCGAATGGCAGTGGCCTTGGGACTGCAAGCTGATGTAATCCTTCACATAAAATACCTTGGGGCACCCAGCGATAGGTTTCCTAGCTCTGCAATATAGACGTGGACAAGCTCCCATAACCCTTCCAGTATCTATGCAAGGCCAGGGACAATCCAGTATCGAATGGGCTGGATGGAATCCATATTGCTCTTCCTGAACCTAAGGGTTGACTATTAAATGGTTGTCTCCTTTCCACTCCCCTGACATACTTCTCAGCTTAAAAACAAAATTATCCAATGAGAAAATCACTTTAATAAAACAACAAACACCAGTAAGCACTTTTGTCTCTTTCAATCAACTGAGACTTCTTCAGACTGAAGTAATTAGTATAACATCCATATTTAAATAATTTACAAAGTCTCAATTGATTGAAAGAGACTAAAGTGGTTACTGGAGTTGTTTGTTGTTTTATTAAAGTGATTTTCTCATTGGTTTATTTTGTTTTTAGTTATTTTTTGTTTAAAACTGCGTTTTGCTCACTTTTTTATTATATACTTCTCAGCTTCTCAATGTAAAGTGTGATACCTCTATAAATGAAACACACCCCTGGTGTCTTCCTGTTTGAAAATGTGGACCACTACCCTAGTGTGCAAGTCCTGAGGCTCTGTCCCATTCTTCAAGACATTACTGAAAAGAAATGTTAACCATAGCACCCTAGCAATGTCCATCACCTTCAGTATTTCCAGTATTCATCCATGTCTGCCAGTTTGCAACAGAGGAAATATTTGATTAAGGCAGTGACATTATCTACTATAGTATATCCAGTCCCATCATCTCATTCTGACTCTGTCTCCTTAAAGGAAAGCATGCACCACATTGAGGAGTTACTGAGACTACTCCTTCCACCTCTCAACAATGTTCCTAGTCAAGGTGAGTCTTTCTCCATCCTTGTTAAGAACAGCATGAGAAATATGATACCTCTCCTTCTAAGTCACCAAATAGCTGGACTTGCAGAAGATCTCATCAAGATTTTTGCAATATCCCATAGCCTCAGTAAACTCCTTCCACGTTCCTACCTTCAGTTTGTTGACCATTACAGCTGCTTCCCTCTTGGTTTATCAGTAATTATTAGTCACGTCTAGAACCCCCCAAGTCATCACAGAAACATTGGCTAAGCATTTCTGGTACACCCTCACAATATATTTGGGGTATTCCTGCTTTACCCATCTTCTGTCTTGGTTATCTGCCCAAACTGACCACCTGTCTTGAACCAAGTGTATAAAATGTATTCCCACAGATCTGATATGGTTGCAAAGTCAATCTTTGACCTTTGGCTTAAGGTGGTGGTGCACCAAGTACACCTCTGAGCATCTTTGTGTTCAAATATGGTATTTGGTATGGGTCATCTTTGACTAGTCCATAACTGCAAAACAATTCATCATTCAGTTTCAGAACAGGTAAGCTGTTCCTCCCAGCTACACCCCTCCAGGTATCTAACATGATAGTTTATTAAGCATTTCACCTAAACTCTCTAGGATGACTGAGTATTCCAAATAGGTCTTAGTTACATAATACTAGGTTTGTTGTTATGAGGACATACATAAAGAGCCAATATGAATATTTAAATACCCTCAGGTGCAACATCCTGCACAAGATCCCTCATACATATGACTAGGAAGATAAACTGTCAACTATATGTCACAATAATAATATGTAAAATACTCATCTGCCAACTCTACTTACATGGAACATGGGAAGACCTCCAAGTCAACTTTCCTTTTTATACTCTGCTGCATGGATGGTGCCAACCTTCACTACCCCCACATGTGCACCAACATATGAGGATCCCAAGCCACATCCATTCATTCCAGCAAAACATTTCAGCAGTCTGACTCATTGTCACCAGTTCAAGTGGAGGATAGCTACCTCAAGAGCTGCTAGCGGGCATGTTGTTTGTCGAGAAGGGAATATTTTAACATACTTCTTGAAAGAAATGATAGTGAAAAAAGGATAAAAAAGAGAAAGACATGTAGAAGATCTATAGCATAATCTCACTGATAGAAGTAGCAGGAACTGATAAGCTATCCCTATACGTCATATGTGCAGCCCTAACCCTTACAAAACTGTGCAGCCTTAGTTAAGAATTTGAAAGTGGAGATGAGTAGACTAAAGGTGAAAAAGTAATTTGCCACCATATTAGGTTTTAATTCTTAAATGAGGAAACTAGATGGAAGACAGTAATGCATCATGCCTATCTGGTTTAATAGTGACTATAATTGTTTATGCAACCTGCGAATGCTGGGGACAAGTAGGATTTGAAGCATGACTAATTTGCTATGTCAGAGTAAATGTATCATGATTTGCAGAAACAGAAGAAATCAGGGAAGTAAAGAGAAGTCTGCAGTGCACCTTACTGTGCAGGATGTGAAAACGGGCAAACCTGAAACCTGGTTAAAAGCTAAGAAGCACTTTGATTGCTGTATTTATGAGGTATGGAAAAGAAAGTGAAAAAAAAAACTACTGGGCTGTAAATTAGAAGGAAAGCACAAACCTTACCTCTCAACTGTTGAAGGTGATTACATTTTCATGACCATGGATATTGAATCACTGTTTACCTCCATTCCTAATACATGGGGGATAGATATGATCAGGGACTTTATGAATATAAATAGATGTTTTGATAACAGCAAGGTGAAATTAATTTGCAATTTACTTGAGATTATTGTGGAAAACAATATATTTGTGTTTGAAAATGAATTCTATCTCCAGAAAGTTGGCGTCGCAAAGGGCACTGCTTGTGCCAACAGCTACGCCAACTTAACCATAGCATGTTGGGAGCAACAATTTCTCCTCTCTGAAGTCCATCTTTATTTTGAACAGATTCTGTGGTATGTCAGATTTGTGGATGATATTTTTCTGTTATGGAGGGGACATGCAAGTGAGATAGAAAGCCTTGTTCACTATCTACACACTACCACAGATTTATTAAGATTTACTTAGCATTCACTTAATGAAATTGATTTCTTAGATGTCAAAGTCATTAAATCAGAGTTGAATGGTGTCAGTAGTAGCATATATAAGAAACCTACTAGAAAAAATACCCTACTACATAAATCAAGTATGCATCCAAGACATATCCCTAAGAATGTGTTGAAGGGACAAATTTACAGGGTCTTATGGTTACACAATAAAGATGATGCACACAAGGCCCTAAAAGTTATAACTCAAGAATTTTTAGAGAGAGGCTACTCCAAACAGGAGATTGACACAACTATAAGAGAGTCATGGACTCACAGAAATGATAGATGCAAACTGTACTTTAACAATTCACATCACAATGATGCTAGTAGGGACAGACAGACCGAGAACAAGTTTAGAGTAGTGTTCCAATATTCAAGTGACATTAATGAATTCACCTCCATTATCAAGAGAAATTGGCATATTTTACAAGAAGTACCTGGACTGTTAGATAAGATTGGAAATAACCCCACCTTTTCTTTCAGAAACAATCGGCCCTTGAAACAATATCTATGCAATAAGATGGATATGAACAAATGCCTTAGTTCAACCCGACTAGGCATATTCCCATGCAGAAGATGTTCTGCTTGTAAATACTTATACTTATTCACTTATAGAACCTTTACTCATCCTACTAGAAAGTTCACCATTACTAGCTCTAGTTATGCGGATTGTCGAATAATATTGTGTATTTTTCTTTTTGTCAGAAATGCTATGTATTTTATGTAGGCAAGATTAACAGGATGCTCAAAGATAGGATACTTGAGCATATCTGAGATATTAATAATTTTAAAGAGACTAATGCCCTAGCAAAACATATCAAAGAGACAGACTGTACACATAGCTTTAAGTTCCTTGTGATTGAGGTGGTTTATCTAGGGATGAGAGGAGGTGATATATAGAGCTTAACTGAGAGCATTGAACAGAAATGGATTTTGTCACTTCAAACTGAGAAATACCCTGGTTTGAATGGTGTGGCACCCTTGAAACCCTTTCTTAAATTCCGTCGAATTAAACACTGAGACTGGCAATCTTTTTCTCAGTTCCATCCCTTTAGTGTTTATAGCTCTGCACAATGTGAAGTCCTTTAGAGTTATTTAGACATTTATATATCCAGATATTTATTTAAGTATACATAGAGCTATGCATGTATTTTTATCTGCATTTTTTGTATTTTATATATATATATATATATATATATATATATATATATATATATATATAGTTTATATATATATATTTTTTAACATAGACTATACTAATAATTAATATTTATATTATATATTACATATTTAATTGATTTTATATATATTTTATATATATTCTATAGTTTTAGATAGAAATATGTACTTTTGAAGTTTTAACTTTTTATTGTTTTCACCTATGGCACACAATTAATTCCAATTGAGGCATGTCAGCTGATGATTTACTCTTGTTATACTAAGGGTCTGTTAATTCGTCACTCTGTCTGATGAAGCAACCAGAGAGGTTGTGAAAGCGCTTACGTTTTATATGTGCATGTGTTTTTTTTTTTGTTTTCTTTAATAAACTCTTGGTGTGTAAGTTCTGGTGCAGCACTTATTTTTATTATCCTCAGTTTCTGCACTGCTCTGCACCCTTAAGCCATTCTTTTTAGTACATACCTCTCAGCTGTCTGTTTTTTCACAGACTGCCCAGATTTTGAGCTGATATTTTTGGTCTATTTCTCATAAAATTGATGGTTTTCTATTGTTTTCACCTGTGGCACACAATTAATTCCAATTAAGGCATGTCAGCTGATGATTTACTCTTGTTATACTAAGGGTCTGTTAATTCGTCACTCTGTCTGATGAAGCAACCAGAGAGGTTGTGAAAGTGCTTACGTTTTATAAGCCTGTTTTTCCTTCTTATTGTAATCCCTGTTTGTATTAGAATAACTTTCCTTAATTGCTCTACAAACTGTCTACAATTTTTCTAAATATTAGATGTCCTATAACTTGCATTGATTCTCAACCAATGTTTTTTATATTGTCTAATTTGATATAATTATTTAAACTGCAGGTGTTTTGACTTGTTTTTGAAGATTGTAAAATTGTTGTTAAAATGTTTTGTAATAGTCTGTAGCTTTTCTCCCTGGGCCTCTGCTGAAAATGGGTTTCTACCCAGTTGGACTTGCCTGATAATCAAATGTCAACAAATAAACATTAAAATAAATAACTTAATCTGCACCTTTACAGTGAGTTGATGCTAATGGTGGCTCATTAAACTTTTAAATTTTCATGCCCAATTTTCTGTTGTTTTTTAGACAACAAAAAGGAATTTTGTTTTATTTTATTTATTTCTGTGTCTGCAATGTGCAAGCCTTATTTCCAGAAAACTATTGACACATTTCAGTGGCCTTTGATTCATCCTATCCGCTTACAGCTGGAAGCATAAGTAACATCCCTGGAAGAGTGCACGTTCATCAGTTCTTAGGTCATACTTGTATACTAGGCTAACAACCACCAATGCCTTTATAAGCCTAGCCGTAAAATCCAACCCATTTGTGTTCATGTGTGTCATGGGCATTTATTAGGAAGGTGTATGTTACGAAGTTACTGTCTGCCTCTGTTTATCAAAGACATGGGGGCCAGACCCGGAGTGAATTTTCAATTTCCCATCCATTGGTCAAGGTTTTGTTTAAATTGGGTTAGGGCTATACTCTGCTTCACATGAATGGGGAGCCTGTTCTGGACCATGGGGATCCTCTGAGAGACATATCTGTCTCACCAGCATGTCTTGTTAATGTCACAAGCAAAATTTAAATCCTTGGATTTAGTGGTTCCGATGCTGTTCATTTTGTGGATAAGCTGGATCTGAGGATGCAGTGTATGCCAGGCATAGACTGCCTCTCAGTAACCTATAAGAGACAGAGTATAGAGATAGGGTTTTAAGGTGATGCGTATAGGACAATATGTTTATATCATGTATTCTCCTGGTAAGGAAACTTTCTGGGAATTCCAACTGTGGCATATGTCTGGTCAGGTACATGTTGAAGGGGGCATTATACTCATTGATGAATCTGATAAGGGCAGAATGAAGTGGCACTCAACTTCCTTAGACTTGGATACCATGTCCTTCTAAAACAGGTGACATAGAATGATTGCCGTACTGCCTTGTCCACATGTTGATCAAATGCCAGATCACTTTCTACATATGTTCACAGATCTCTGAATCCTGGGTCACCTCTTAAGGGTATCTTATAGATGGAGTAATTAGTCTGGGTGGCAGTTTTCCCAAAAGGCACTATAATGCATTTTTTGGCATTGAGTTTTAGTCTGTGACTTTGGCGCCAGTGATTTGACTGTGATAGACCCTCTTGTAAGATGTTTGTGTCATGGGGGAATGATAGTTTGCAGGCATCTGCAATCTTGGTCAGCCAAATACCCTTGACATTAGCTTTTACCTCTGAGAAGTAAATACCAAATAGGAATGGTCACAGCATGGAGCCCTGTGGTACCACACTGGTGACCAGTCTCTTAGTGGAGGTGGTATCACCAATCCTGACTTTCTGGGTCTTGTATGTGAGACAGCTGGCAATCCAGCAAGTTATAGGGTCTATATTAGATCAGCGAATGCTGATTGATCGACCTTATGTAAGCGAAAGCTTACAATCTCGAACTGTCAGATCAGTGATTTTTTTTTCCTAGGGAAAAAAATCACTGATCCAAAACACACACACAACACAAGCACACCAAACAAACAGAAATCCACACACCTAAATTCTGACACCTAACCCTACACTAAACTGTGCACACACCACTAACTATCCACTTACCTTAACCCAAACCCTAACCCTAAGGTCCGTCACTATCGCACACTCCTCTCACCCGCTCCCTAACCCTAACTCACCTAAATCTGCCCTAACCCTCTTGTCCACACAATCGCACATATACCTAACCCGCGCCCTAACCCTAACCCTAACTCACCTAACCTACCCTAACACTCACATCCACACAGTCGCACACTTACCTGAATCCGACCCATAACTTTCCACCACAGCACTGAAAATACCAAAGCAACAGAAACGGACAACTGAATTATTTCCCTAGGAAAAAATTTGGGTTTCTGTTGCTTCGATATTTTGACCTTTCGCTTAAATAAGGTCGATCAATCAGCATTCGCTTGTTTAAGCGTTCGTTGATCTAATATAGACCCCAAGTTATAGGGTTTATGCCCAGTTCAGTGAGTCTGTCAACTGTACCAGAGTAGGCTATTGTACTGAATGCCTTAGCCAGGTCCAGGTAGGTGGTATGCACCAATTTCCCCCTCATTGATTGCCTTGGTGACCTTCTCAAAGAAGTCCACCAGGCTTAGTAAGCATGATCTTCCCTTAACAACGCTAAAATGGGTTGGGTCCAGAGTTTTAAGGTTGTCTACATCTTTGTTGATCATTTCCATGATAATTTGTTCCATAGCCTTGCATATTATATTAGTCAGAGAAATAGAGCTATAGTTTCTGAGGGCAGTTGATTGTCCACCCTTGTGAAGCTAGATAACCATTGTAGTCTTCCATTCTCATGGTAAAAAGCCTGTTTTGAGGCTATAGTTGAAAAGTGTCTCAAATGGTCCTGATAGATCATATTTCAGGCTATTTTAGGAGGTATCCCTGGATATTGTTGGGACCCACATTATCAAGCACTGCCAGGACCTGCTCCCTGTTAATAATTGGGGGAGTTATGTTATTTCATGGAGGGAAGCCTGGGGGGAGTGGCGGTGAAGTTTGAGATGAATTTGTCAGCCATCAAATTCACCATATCTCTTTTCTCAGCAAAGGACTGACAACCGGTTTGGCGCATTGATGTGTGCTCTCTTTGACGTTTTGGACATAACTGTAGAAGTTCTTGTGCTTGTCTGTGAAGCTATCTAGATCTTGTAATTGACCTTGTTGGACTTAGTTTGCTTAGTTTCCTGTTTAGTTTAATTAAAGAGCAACTATCATTATGGGAGTTGCTCTTCCTTATTGTAGCTGTGACTTTTTTTCCTTTTTTATATACCCTATTTAAAGATTAAGATTTTGCCCAGTATGATTTGTCTTTATAGTTTGGTTTGGGCTTACTTCTTGTAGGTACAGCAGCCTCTAAACAGACATTTACATGTTTGGAAAGGGTCACTCTGAATAATTCCACATAGGTTGTTGTGAACTAGGGGTTGGGAAGAGCAATTCATTTTGGTAAACTATCACTTAATATGGTGTAGTTTGCTTTTGAATAGTTTCTAACTATTAAATGGTTTGCTGGCGTTCCAGAGTTAATTTTTATTTTGAGGGAGACAGTGTGGTGGTCTGACCTCATCAGTGAGGATGTGAACCTTGGGGTGGGATGGGTGGGAGGTGCAGGACTCTCCCATATTGGTGAGTACCATGTCCAGTATGCTTGAGCATCTGGTGGAGTGGTCTGGTCAAGGGTATTTGTGTTAATAAAGTCCAGGAAACCTTGTGCCTGCAAGTATAAGGCAGTGTATGTTTCCCAATCAATAGAGGGGTAGTTAGTTTCCCATGCATAGGGTATTTGGTTTTATGGTAAGTGTCTCTGTAGGTCTATGTATAAGCTATGGGATTCTAGGAACATAGCGGGTGACCTACAGCTTGTTAGGACTTGGTACAGGAATTTGTTTATGATGATGTGTGTGGATAAATTCTGTTTAACCAACTTAAAGTTATGTTTGTTACTGATAGTGATTGAGACTCCTCCACCTTTTTTCCCTATCTTTGCAGCTGATGGTCTAAATGTGTGGAAGGGACTGAAGCCTTGCACTCCCTGGATACTTTCTGTGGATTTAAACCATGTGTCAGTAACAGCACAGATGTGTATACTCTCCAGAGAAAGGAGAGCTTGTAGGGTGTGGAGTTTCTTGTTTAGACTCCTAACATTGAGCAGTAACACCTTTAGTTTTCTTTGGGTTTTATTTGCTACATTGATAGGTTTGTCAATTTAGCATTGCCAAAAAAATAATCTAATGCAGTGGATAAAGTTTTAGCCCATATCCGGAAGCCTAAGGGAGACAGGTACAGACCATCCTTTGAAAAGCAACGTGGTCTGTTAACCATGTCCTACCAGGCTGACAAATATTGAATTCCCCTGGAAAAACATCTGAAACTAAGCCAGTTATTAAAGTCAGTCATCTTTTTCCATACTGTGGAATTATCTTTTATGAAGGTAAAATGCTGCTTAGTGCAAGGCACATATCTGCCTGTGACATATATTCAGAGAGACCTCCAATGTCTCATTTTATTATGATCCAGGGAAGTACATCTCTGGTATTAAATGCCCACAAGGACTATGATAGAATCATACTGGTGCCTGTGGTGCAGTGACTTGAATGCATGCATATCTTGGAGATTCTTGTTGGCAGATAACCTTTATCATCTTCAGTTTGGTGAGTGGGTCATCTGTGTGTCATACAGTGGAGTCCCCTATGACAAGAGTTCTGGGTAATGTGTTGGCTTGTCTTATGGGCTTTGCTCTTGGGGCTCCATTGAGTGTAGGAGTACGTGTGTTGTTTGGTGTTACTTTTGGTGAGTGTTTTACAGATTGCTGAGGATAGGTATTTTCGTTTATAGGTTTAGGAGGTCTGTGAGGTTTGGGAAGATTGCTTTTCTGTGTGTCAGCATAGGTTGGTCTATGTTTGTGGTGGACACTGTGTGGTGGATGTAGTGTGTGCGTGTTCTTGGCAAACTTGTTTGTATGCAAGATTTTTGCCTCCAGTGAAATTGTGTGTGCGCATCTGTCACATTCTGTGTTTGTTTTTTAAGGATTAAATGGTTGTCTATGAACATGAGACAGTTTCTACATTTTATCGGGATGCCCTTTTCTACCAAATTGACTATGGAGACATTTGTAAATTGCATATTCATGTTGTATTTGGGTAGTTTGCTGTAGGATGTGGACTGGGTTATACAATGATCTACTTGAGTGGTATGTGGGGCTTGGCACTACACTAGTTCAAATTATACTAAGATTTGATAGTTGTGCTGTTTAATATGCATACTAGTTGCTCTAAGCTTGTCTTGCTTTGGCCACACTAAGTTACAGGTTTTAATTCCAAAGGCAGTTTTGCAGATAAAATTAACTTTCTGGGCATTTGTGTCTGTACATTGCACTGCTAAACTCTTGATGTAATAGTGTTAAGAAAGACTACTTGCAAGTGTAATGCTACAACAAAACTTAAACTACCTTGACAAGACAATTTCAAATATTAGGGACCTTTAGAATGAATAAAAGGCAAACTCAACAAATAAAGCAGTAGCCCTCTTAACAATTAACTGACGTACAAAACAATAAAATAAATATCTTATCTGCCAAGGATGGAGCAGGATTAAATCTGAACTCCTTTAGTTGTGACTAGGGTGCAGAGCAGATGGGAGCTGTGGGAAAAATGAGCAGGAGAAAATTTGTAGTAAGAGAGGTTTACACAAGTGCAATACTGGTTTGCTGGGTGGCCAGTTAGCATTACGGGTACATGGAAAACAATAGGTGGGAAAGTTAGTACCTAAATAGGTTATACAACAGACAATAGCAATGAAAGAGGGGAGAAAAGGACTTTGGAAGTCAGATTACCATAAGGGGTGGAAGCCAGACATACAGCCTTTTAAAACTACAAGAAAAGAGTGGGAGGGTTGGAGAAAAAAAATTAAACTGGAGTTCACATTGTTTGATTAGAATTTCAGAAATATTTAGCCTATACCTTAGTGGTGGGGGGGGGGGGGGTAAGACTCCAAGAACAGGGGAAAAACTCAAATGTGAGACACACCGATGTCCCCCTCACCAGGCTGGATAAGGAGAAGATCATGGTCAGCTGTCTGTCAGGTGCCAGAATCCATCACAGCATGCACGCACTTAAGTCTCTCCACAGCAGGTACAAGTATGACTCTGTCATTGTTCGTGTTGGTGTGAATGACTTGAGACATACCTCCCTGGACTATATGAAGAGAGACGTGATTGAACTCTGAGTGTGTCTCAGGCAGGTATGACCCCAACCCTAAGCAGAATCCTACGTTCACTAAGAATGTTATACCAACAAAAAATAATTGACTTCAACAATTTCCTTAGTTTCTGGTATCATTCCAAGGGGATCCGGTATCGGTCTGCCTGGGATGACACGGCTGACAGGCCTCAATGCTTTGCCAGAGATGGCCTCCATTTTTCACCCCTGGGATTCAGGATACTGGCAAAGGCTCGTGCCTCACCCATTGTGCCTTTTTTAGGCAATGTCCCAAAGACAAATCTTCCAACATAAAAGATCTGCCAAAAAGCACATTGAAGGTCATGCTGCTTAATGCTAGGAGCCTTAAAATAAAATTTCACTAACTGGAGGGTCTCCTCACACTGGAAGATGCCAACATCTGTGCAGTCATGGAAGCTTGGTTCAAGGCTGCAGAGACAACCTTTGCTTTACAAGGCTGTACCTCATTCCAGACATTCTGGCCCCAAAATAAGGTCGGGAAGACTAATGGTGGTGGAGTTTATATTTTCATTAAAGACAAGCACACATCCAGACTGGTTTGCCAGCATGATGAACTAGAACTACTCCAGGTGCCACTGACAGTTGGCAGGACACCCATCCAAGGTATAGCCAGGAGTAGACCCCTGTCCATGACTCAGGACACCCAATCCTCCTACCTGGACCTACTTGACTGCATCAAGGTACCCCTTAACACCGTGATCCTTGGTGACTTCAACTACCCCACCATAGATTGGGTAAACTATTCCTGGTCTGATGCACTCAACCAAAGATTCCTTGACTTCATCAATTCTAATGTACTAGACCAGCTTGTCTCATCCCCCACAAGGGGAGATAACATTCTAGACTTGATTCTCACTAACATGGGTGACCACTGCTCCACCCCATAGTAAGTTCTTCCCTGGTGAAATAAGACCATCCATCTGTCTCATTTAAAGTGTCTGTCCTGTCCAACTCCCCAGCCATAACCAGGCCAAAAAAAACTTCTCAAAAGCTGACTACAACCTTGTAAGGGAAGGTATCAGTAGCTTCATACCACTGCCCCCCTCAGAGGATGCAGACAAATATGCTGAACAGTATGCTAGCGCAGTATACAAGCACCTGTACAAGTGCATGGACTCAGCCATACCCAACAGAACTAAAGCCTGCTCCTCAAGGAAACGCAAACCTATCTGGTGGACATCCTCTATCAACAGACATTAAAATGAAAGGAAGAAACTGTTGTCCAGGGGTAAAAAGGCACAAATTCCCAATTGGAAAAGCTCCTTCCTTAGCCTCAACAAGCATATTAGCTCACTAGTGAAAACATCCAAAGCCAATTATGAATTGAAACTAACCTCCTGAAACAAAGGCGAACCACAAAGCCTTTTTCAGTTACGTTAGCAAAGCCCATGTTTGTTTCGGAATTAGTTCTTAATGGTACCACTTACACTGATCCTGTTGATTTAGCCAACCTGCTAGGAGATGGGTTCAGTGCAAACTTCACCCCCCCCCCGTCCCCACCCCCTAAGGTCCATTTCCCATCCCCAATACTTGTCCCGCACCTCACATCTCCACAGAACAGGTGTTAAAGGCCCTATCCAAGGCAAAGAACACAGCTTCCATGGGACCTGATGGTATCCCAGGCTGTATTCTGCACCATCTCCAGCAAGAACTTGCCTCACCATTGAGCACCCTATTCAACCATAGCTTAAGTACAGGCTTCATTCAAGCAGAGTGAAGAACTGCCATTGTCATCCCTTTGCACAAAGGTGGTGCCACTACTGACCTTGGAAACTGTAGCCCCATTAGCTTGACATGTCTGATCTGTAAGGCCACAGAGCATATCATTATGGACCTCATAAACAAGGACATATGCAATCTCCGAGCACTTGACCCCACCCAGTTCAGATTCATCAAGGTCAGATCTTGCCTGTTGAATCTGGTTGACTATTTTGAGACTGTCACCAAGGCACTGGATGAAGGAAAATCAGTACATACAGCTTACCTTGACTTGGCCAAAGCCAGTGACACAATCCCCCACTCGGTCATCATTGAAAAGTTAACACAACTTGGTGTAAATCCCTATTTCATCAGATGGGTGGCCAACTGGCTCACCAATAGGACACACAAAGTCAAAATAGGTGCCTCCATCTTCAACAGCAGACCTGTCACTAGTGGTGTTCCCCAGGGATCTGTCCTGGGACCCATACTGTTTTGCATCTACTTCTCAGAGGTCCAGGCATAGACAGAAGGCCTGTGGCTGACCAGGTTTGCAGATGACTGTAAGTTGGGTGCTGTCTTTGACTCTCCAAATGATAACATACTACAAGAGGGTCTCACAGCAACAAATGACTGGTAACAAAGTCATGGCCTTAAGTTAAATGCAAAAAATGTATGATACCATTCAGCAAAAACATGGCCCTACAGATTACCACATCACTGGCAACCCCCTAAGCATACAACCTGTGGTGAGAGACCTGGGTACATAGGTTGACGACAATCTCACATTCAACCATCATGTAGTGGCAGTGGTCAGAAAAGCCTTTTACTTTGTTTATCACATAAGTAAAGGGATTGCATCCAGAAAAAAGGAGGTTATTACCTCTTTGTACTCTTCCCTCATTAGGTCAATAATTGAGTACAACACTCCATTTGGTATCCAAACACCTGCACCAACTGGAAAGGCCACAGAAATGCCTCACAAAGAGAATTCATGGCCTCCAACTTCTGTCCTATTTGGAAAGGCTTAAATCACTATCACTCTACTTGGTATCATACAGATTGCTCAGGTGATCCGTGTCTCCCCTACAAGGCAATCTCAGACCTGCTCTACTAGAGATGCTCTATATACGCAAGTCCTAACGTCTGGCACATTACTCAATGAAAAGGCTTGAATCTAATATGTGACATTAACAAAACCTGCTGGAGGGACAGGTTTGTCACCCAGAGGCTGCCTTGTCTCTGGAATAGACTCCCCGTACACATCAAAGTATGTCGCTGACCCTCTTCAAGTACAACCTTCATGAGTGGATGGGAAATGACAAATTTTGTCCTAGGGGTTCCACTTGTGTCCCTCATTGGCAGGTACTGATTGAGATTTCTTTTTTTGGGGATAAACTCTTGCCTAGGCTTGTAAGGGCCCCAGGGCCATTCGCCTACTAATCTCCTCTGATGCTATGATCCTATTCTGCTTCATGTTTTTGCCATCCTGCATTGACTCATTTTTCCTTCTCCATATGTCCCACCTTCTTTTTCATTTTGAATTCTAATTATCGCTTTAATACACAATGTCATGGCTTCTACTTCTGCCCACCTCTCTCTCCCCTTCTGCTCTGTTCTTCTGCAGCTTTATTGCTGTGCCTACTACATTTGTCTCTTTATGCCTCTTCATTGCTCGTTTCTTGCCCTTCTCACCCTGTAGTTTCCTAGCTCTTACACATCCATTTCTTTTGACCATTCCCTATTTGTTTTGCCCTCCTAACTACCTCTGCTTTTGTTCTGGCTGTATCATTCTGCCTGCTCGAGGCATTTCTGTCAAGATGTCCTAGCTGTAGTCCATCTCCACAGTTTGTCATATTCCTTGCACCCTTCCTCCTAAGCAATTGCCCATCACATGAGCTCAACAAGTTTCAGCATTAACTGTCTGATCACTTTCCCCTTCTCAGAAATCCCTTAAACTGACTGCTTACATTCATCAGAACTCAGTCCATCTCTTCTCTTTCCTCTTTCTCTAGTAATTGATTCCTAATCTTGATAGTTCTTACCATCACTGATTTTCTATTCTTTTTAATACTTTACCCAGGCTTCCAGCCCTTCTGAATCAGGGAGTCTGGAGAACCTCAGTTTGGGGATCAGCCATAGATCTCTCCAACTACTGCCCCATTGCAATTCTTTCCCCATATGTCCAAAATCTTAGAAAGATGCTTACACTCCCAGCTTCTAACCCATCTCATAAACAACAATCTACTCTCCTCCACGCAGCACAGCTTTCAACCACACCACATCTCAGAAACCATAAATACCAAAAGAAACAATGGTTACATAATATTCTCCCTATTCCTGGATGTGTCAAGACCATTTGACATAGTATCCACCAACTCCTAATCAATGAACTATCTCCCATATTACTGTCTCATTCAGCTCTTTCTTGGTTCTGTGGCTATTTCTTCAACAGACAACAGGCTGTAAAATGGAATCGGGACCTATTCCTGGTGTACCACAAGGATCCATTCTAGTTCTAGAACTTTTTAATATTTTCATAAGCAACCTGCCACCATCATCTGCTCAACCTCAGCCCTTCCACTACTTCAACAAATGACTCCTTCACTTCCTTAGAAATATAGCTAAAGGCTCATCAGCTAATCCTAAATGACCAAAAAAAATCCTTTTCACGCCTAGATCTCTTTCAACAACCTATAAGCCCTTTAATATTACCTCAGCAAATAACACCACAATAAAAACTGTACAAATACCAAACTAGGAAGATAAAATTCACTTTCCCTTTTATTAATCACTTCTAATATTAATTCACTAACCATCTTATTTGGATATTCTCTTGCCAAAAACATCCTTTATTTTGTCACACTCATCTAAAAAAATGTTCAAGTGTTGACACCATCTAGGCCGCTCAAACAAATTGGCCTTTAACCACAGCCCACTTTTGATTAAATGGGTGACTACTACTATAATGAAGGTATGTATTTGAAAAAGTTGGCTTATGATGTATTTTAACCAAAAATTGCTGTCCATTTACATCTTTCTCCAACTGAATATCCAGATAAACTGTTTATCATTCATCAGGTAAGTGAACTTTAAAAAACTAGTTGTATGATTTATATAATTTAAAAATTCATTTAAAGATTCCATACTACCTTCCCATATGATAAATGATATCAAGAAAACTTGTACATAAATTATGTTATTTCGTACATAGAGTTAAACGCAAACTTTCTGCCCCATTGAGCCATCACTGTATTTGCTAAGAGCCACCACCACATGGTGAGCCCATACCCACCTTCATTTTTTGCAAAAAATATTTGTTAAAATATTAAGAAATTATTCTTTAATACCAGTTTCAGTAATGCCTCATAGGTACAAATTCTACACTAATCTCCTTGTATCCATTCAACTTCATATTGCCCACAAAATAATGCATAAACCAAACACATGCCCTTCTCTACAAAACGTTCTTGAGCATTACTTCCCACCATGCTGCCTTTGCTCAGGTAATCAGAGCCTGCTGATAACTTCTAAATCCCATAATACAGCTGGAAACTCACAATCGTCATCCTAGGTCACCAGACAGTGGAACTCTCACTGCCTGTCCCACTAAAACAGGACAGTTGTGCATCTAGCTGGAAGCACAACCTGAAACAGTAGCTAGACTCCTCCTGGCTCCGTTCTTGTTCATACCCTGACTTGACTGGCTCTTGATCTGTCTCAGATCTGTAGACTGTCACCAACCTCTAACTTTCCAGCTCTCCTGCCTTAGCCTGTAAATATAACTAATCCTATTTATAACCGAGTACTGCTTTTATCATTCCATTGTAAAAGAAATGTGTATACTGCTGCATATGTAAATGCAACCTGATTATTATTGTATGCCAGTCCTAGATAAATCAAATTGTATTAGCCTCTTGATTGGATCACCAATTGGATGATTCTAAAACCCCATTTCTACTGTTAAGAAACTGTTTTTTTTCTCTGTAAATTCTTTGTAATTTTTTGTAATGCTAACAGAGCTATTCTCCCTGGTTTTCTGTTGAAAATGGGCCTGAGTGCCCAGTCAGACCATCCCAGTAAACAGCAGGCAGTAAATAAATAAATAAATAGAGTATATTTCAGTTCTGTAAGATTCTAAGTCACTTAGCAGGTTGGTATTTGCCCCCCCCCCCATGCCACTAGATGATAATTAGAATGTAAAGTCTGATACTCAGCTCCATAAAATGTGCTTCAGGAATTCCATGGTTACCACAGGCTGCCATGAGGATCTAGTACTTCAAAAAATTAAGATTATATTTGTTTTTATTTTAATTTCACACCATTCCCACCCAAATGTACACCGGCCATAGAACAGTAACTGTCAATTGCCCTTGTACAGAGTAAATCCACCTTTGCTCTGTATATAATAATATTTGATATTTGCAGGTCTGCACAGTGAGTTTATCTCCGTTAAAAAAGAAATATCGAGCTATATCTTTCGTATACAATAGTTTTATTTTCCTAGTGGCTTGATAAAGATGACTGTACAGAAAAGTTTATTTTCTAATAGATCATTATGTTGTCAAACTTATTTAAATTCAAAACTGTAACTGGATTATAATCTGAGCAATTTCAAATATGTGCATATTTATTTATTTCTGTAGGTCTTATTGTTCTGGCTGCAATTACTCCTGAATCATCTATGGATTCTGGCCATGAAACCAATTCTTCAGAACTTACAGACATCTCAGAGATGGTCACAGCAATGAAACAACAACAGAACACTACATACCTTTTAGCTCATCATATTGATAAGGAAGGCATCCTTGGAAAGAAAGATTTGCCTTTTAGAATTCAGACCTGCTCAACACAGGCTATTATTGGAGGGGCTTATCGTGTGGGTCAGAAAGAGGTGACTGATTCTCCTAAATCATCCACACACCATCAGTATCCTAAAGCAAGTGTTGCTAGAGTAAAACATGAGCAGCAGGAGAAAACAGGTGTAATGTATAACTTGCAACTAAATATTCCAATATCTGCACATCATCCAGATCAGGGAGGTAAGTCATCCTCATCACCAAAATCTGACCAAAACAGTTTCAGTGATGCCAAAGACAAAAAAGAATCCTCCAGCTCTTCTCCTGTTTCCACATTGTGCAGTGAGTTACTGAAAAGTCCAGATAGAAATATGCAACCAGAAGACAATGTAAGTTCACCTGCATCTGCAAAAGAAATTCCATCTTTAACACATGCACCTACTGCTGTAAGTGCCTCCATCTATGATAACAATGTGGCTATAAGTGAGGATCTGAAAACTAGAAGCCTACCTATTAAAATGCCAAGTGCTGAAAATATTAAAAATGTTGACAGAGAATGTTCTACCAGTATCAATAAGCATGCAGGACCTAAAGGGAAAGTAGAACATGTTGAGAACACTTCCATCTGTAGTCCACAAAAGAATGAGGTCCCCAAACAACAAGATCATCTACAAACACATGATGCTGATGTCTTCCACTGTTCTCCTACTGAGGATGAAAGGGTGCATATAAAAGATGGTTCTGAAAAGAATATACAGCCAAAGTCAAGCAAGGAAGGTCTGTGTTTAAAAGTCACTGCACCTCTAAGCCAAAAGCCAGTTGCAAACAGCAGCTCAATCTCTTCAAAGTCACCTGAAGGTAAAAAACCTCACTGTGAAAGTTCCATAAAAAAATCTAAACCAGAAGAGAAGTTTCAAGCAAGCCCCTCCACAATTAACATCAGTCAAAAAAACACAAGTGATCCTCAAAAGACTCAAAAGCCTTCAGTATTAAAACCAGACAGCACTGCGGTAGCAATCCCAGTTCCTGGACCACCCACAGAAAACATGCTCGATGTCAAGGATAGTGGGCTACCAACAAAGCCAAAAGCACAGAAAGCTCCTTTCAAACTAAAAAACTTATTTTCTGCCACTTTCCCAACTCGGTTAAAGAAAGAAACAGATGAGAGACAAGTGCAGCTCCAGAAAGTAAAACAGTATGAAATGGAGTTTCTAGAGGAACTTTTGAAACCAAAAGCTAAGGTTGAGCTGCCACCTAAGGATTTTTTGCACCATCCAGTCCCAGGACACTGCCCATGTCAGGTAAGAAGCAGCCCATTGCAAAAGGTACCTGGGATATCACGAGAACAGCGACGCAGCTGTGACTGCAAACGTGTGTGCAGAGGCTTACGACTGCAGCCTAGTTCTGCTGGACCACAAATGGAGAGGCAAGGAAGAGACAGAGAAGCACATAGAATTGCAGTGGAAAACAGGGTTTCTAGTGTTGATGTAAATGTTAAGAATGCTCGAATACGATCTACAAGTCTTGAATCCAGGGATAACAAGTCAGATCCTGAGCGCAGTGTTTCTTGCCTTGCTACGTGCACCTCTAGAGGTGAATGTATGAGGGCACCTCATTACAGAAAGCTAATGCGTCGCTACAGTGGCAGTGAAATAGACAAGAGCGATCTAGCCTCCCTCTCCTCTGAAGGCTATCAAAATGTAAATGCAGTTAAACTGAAGAGTTTGAAGAAAGAACCCGAATCTATTGTCCAGGATAGCACTACTACTGTTGCTGCTACCACTACTAGCACCCACCTTAGAAAAGGTCAGGGGACAGAATTAACTACTGATCCCCCATTTGTGCAAGCAGACGATGATAAAAAAATTCAAAAATCACCTACTATATACTCTATTCATAGAGATGTATATCCAGCTAGAGTAACAGAGATTCCCAAAGAGGAGACAGATAATGAAAAATGCTGCTCCATTCGCTACTGTTTTTATTACAGGAAATGTGATGCTGAAGATAATGCTAGTGATAAGGATGAACTCTCTTACTCAATTCCAATGCAGATCCTGCCAGGCATGCAGCTGGATGACCAAACTGTGCCCGTTGTAAGCAAAACTCTTCAGGTTTTGGATGCAACAGCTTGTAGTACACCAGACAACAGCCAGAGTCAGGAGATAGATCTTAGGACTTCCAGCTTTGAAGGTTGTTTGTCCAGAATTAATGCCCTCCGGGGGAGAGGCTACACACTACCAGAGGGATTTCTTACTGCCCAGCTGGATGCAAATGAACTCTTGACAATCCTAAGGCAGTGTGTTGTAACCACGGAAGCACGTGACCCAAAAGTGTACGTCTCCAAACTGGCAGAATACAAACAAGACTTAGCATTAAAGTTCAAGGAGTTTAGGGCTTCATGCCGAAGAGTAGCAGCTGTAGACAAAAGTCCATCACATATGCTTTCGGCCATCACAGGTAGTTTTCAGGTGTTATGCAGCCTTATAGAGACATTTGTTAGGCTGGTCTATATTGTTCGCTCAGAAACTCAACGCCAAGAACTTCTAGGAAAAGTTGAAGAGGTGATAGTGAACTACACATTTCTACTGAGAGCAGCTGAAGAGTCCATGAGTAGAATATTAGGACACACAGTAGGGAATGGCGCACAGCAGAGTGCAGCAGTATCGACTGTTATGAGCACATTCACTCGGTCCATCAAAACACTAATGAACAAATAAGCATTTCCACACAACCATGCATCTGTGCTTTTCAGGCATTAAGCATTGTAGATGGGGATAGTCTAGGTATGTCTGAGTCCATTTAATTTGATTTATAAAAGCTCTGGTTATTTTTGTAGCATTTCATATTTTGAAACCGTATTGACCTATACACCAAGACAATAGAGAACTGAGCACATTGCTGAAATCACTCATCTTCTCCAGAGTATGAATTACTTACCTGTGCAATGTGAAGGACAAGTAAATCTTGGGCCCGGAAAAAATAAATCAAACATTCGCAGTCAAGATGCCAGCTATCTGTTCTTCACAGCTGTTTAATCCTTAATGACAGTAAAATCACTGCCTGTAGTAAGGGACTGAAGTATGCTATTGTACCTTTAATCTCTAGAGGAGCAGATTGTCTCTTTCTTAACATAAATATAATCCATTGTTCACATGCATTAGCCATGACTTGGTAATTATACCTCTCCTTTGTGAATGGAGTACATTTCCATCTGACTTTGAAAGTGTCCATCAGATCAGTTTTCTATTTTTTGACTAAAATCTGGGTGTGTACCAAGCTGTGGAAATGTACTTCATTATGCTTGTTACTACTTATAGGGAACTGAGAGGAAATTGGTGGAATTGTCCTCCATGTGATCCGATAAAGTCTCAGTATGAAAAATAAACATAGTGCTGGGGAACAAAATAACAAATAAGCAGACAGTATGCTCAACCAGTGCAGGGAAAATAAATCCAGTCTTCCAAAGGAAGACACTAGGATTAAATAAATCTTGTTGTAAACTCAGTCCACCGAATAGAGTGAATTCAAGCATCATTAAGGCAGGTAGCACTCACAAGAAAGATGCAGACAAGTGACTGGCAACTTTATTAATTAACTGTATCCAGTGCCCTTGCTTAAATTTTTTTTTATAGATAAACTCTGTCAAAAATGAAAACATAAATGAGTAAGAATATGCTCATATTCCAGTAAATACAAAATAAAAAAAAAATATATATATATATATATATATATATATATATATATATATATATATATATATGGGTCATTCGAGCAAACGTCTGAAACTCAAACAGCTGGGCATACTTACGCGAAAGTGCTTTTCACCGAAGAAGCACTTTCGCATAAGTATGCCTGTTGCCGATGCTGTACTACGGTGCAGGTAAGGGAAAATTCCCCTTTCCCCACTCTAGTGCGGTCTCGGAGGGAGAATATTAAAGTAGGGGATGTGGGGGGCACAGGGGGCAAAGCCCCCTACTAAAACATTAATGCAGTTTTGTTTTTTTTAACGAAAATGTCCTAGATCCATACATATATATATATATATATATAGACATATATATTTTGAATTCGTGGTTAAGGATTTACGGTACATGACATGCGCAGTTTGGTTTGGATGTTGTTCGGTGTAGTGTATGGATTTACATGGAATCTAAGGTGAGTGAGGGTTTTGTAAGGATTTTGGATGGGAATTTGAGTGTATGTGAGATTGTAAGTTGTAGGTGTGGGTTAGGGTAGTAAGGTGAACGTACGAGTGTGCAATTGTTGGATGTGTTGGTGTTTGTCTATGTGTGTGTGTTTGTGTGTGAGGGACTGTGGGATGTCTGGGTGTTAAGTGTACTGTCTTTTGCTGTTTGTGCGATCTCGGAGTTAGTATATATAAGTGGGGGTTGGTGCAGTGGGACTTGCCCCCCTGCTTATGTGTTGTGTAGGTATGTGGATGTGTGGTGTTTTGTTTTTGTGTGCTTATTTGTTTTGTAGTGTGGGTGTTGTGGTTTATGTGTAGTGTGGTATATGCTGTGTGTTCGGGATTTGTAGCTTCGGGATTGTGAAGGTTTGGTATTTGAAGATTTGAAGTTTTCGTCTGTATGGTCTCAAAATATTGAAATTCAAGATTTCAGTATTTTGCGATTATAAAGGGGAACTATATATATATATATATATATATATATATATATATATATATATAATGAAAGGCAGCATCCAATCACATACTTTCAAAAATTAGTTTCAGAAATCAGAAATATGCCTTAATATCAATAAATTCTTCAAGGCCAGTAGGCCAAAGACATTTTGAAGTGAATATTAAATGCTTTTTTATCCTACCTTATTAACCCAATACTATTATTTTATTTTATTATTATTATTATTATTATAATTGTTGAAACCTAAGATGTATAGGGCTAGGGAAATAGACTTTAGCAAACTGTGAAACTGCTGGTGTACAGCTTTAAATCCTAGTATAACCCCTAATATGCCCATGGATCTGTTTTTTGAATAATAACCATGCATTTTGGTAAGACGCTGAAAGAGTAGTATACTCAAAGATGGATGTGCAATGTCTTTTGATATGTGTTATAACCAGCACTTTAGTGGTCTGATATCAGTTTTAAAAATTTTTTACCTTTTAATTGTTTTATGGCTCTAATCGGGCTATCATTTTATATTTCCCACAATAATTCTCGTTTCTTATGTGAGAGATGTGTTATGACTGTTTGTTTCAGTAAATGTGGACAATCTTCCCTTTCTCCAGCAGTACCCTTTTTTTCCCTAATATATGTTTTTTGGGACCTATACTAAATAACTTTATGTAATTACCTTTTGATCCTGGAATATTTATCTACAATTAGCCAGTTGGGGGGAGGCTGGATATTTTGACTGTATGCCATTTCACAAGCGTACATGACAACAGCATCCTACTCTGCCCTAATCATGCATGAATTTGTAATTGTTTGTCTTCCTGGAGAAGCCAAAAGCTAAAAAAAAAAACTTTGTTGATTAAAAAAAAAAAAAAAAAAAGAGAGAACTTACTTCTTGATCCTTAGGGTAGCTTCCCAGCATTGCTATTTAAAATCCTTCAACTGAAATTCCCCTGCTCTTAAGAGCTGTCTTTGGTGGGGTACAGTCATAGGTCTGCTATGAAAATGCCTTCTTCTGCCATTACCACATGCATCTTATTCATTTTGCTTTTTATGCTATTTGCCATCTTTCCCTCTTTCCTTTGCTTCCCTTTTCAGATTAATTGCCTCCTGTTTTCATTAACTTGGTCTGTACATGTTAAAACACCAACTGCAACTTGAGTTACATCAGTAATGATGCTTCTCTAATTCTTCCACCCCATTCCCATTTGTTTGAAGGCATTCTTGTTTTAATATATTCTTCTAGGTAATAATTCAGTAATTGTTTATCTTAAACTGAAGTACCTGCAGTAACATTTCAAACCAGAATGGCTCAAGTACTCTCTCATCCCCCTATAACCACTCTGATGCTCTCTATACTACCCTGTGGGTCAACATTTGAAACAATTTGCCTGTTTTGTTTTGCTTTGCTTGCTTTTCACACTAGCAGTATTCCCTTCCCCCTTTGTATTGTCTCCCGTGCTCTACCCGCTGATTCATTACAACTGGCAAATAGATATTTATGGCTTATCTGATGAATCCTGATTTTAATGCTATGTTTAATGGATGAGCATAATTCAGCAATCCACCACTAGCTGAAAGTACTTTTACAAGGGGCAAATCCACCCCCACAGCCCCCTAATATAATTAACTCTGAAGCTGCAAAACTTTGGGAAAAGTGCTATCCTTTATTGTGTGCCCATTTTACATAATGGGGCTCGTGTGATCAGGTTTTCCTCAAATGAGTTTTGGTGGGATAATCACTCATACAGATTCAAAGGGAACAATCGTTCCCTTTCCTGGTTACATTTAATAATGCCCAACTTGTTTGTATAAAATGAGTTCTTGTGTAGTTTCTATACACTGTGGTGTTTTCCACCCCATTACTTCTCCATCCTTCTTGTGACAGTCTGTTTTAATCGAAGTACCTTAGCTTTTTCAGCATCACTTTCTTAAGTCCTCACACACTGCTTTTCAAGTTTTCTCTCAGTTTCCCCATCACTCTTTCATAATTCCTATTTCTTTGCCTGTCAAATGCTTCATATTGCTTAATGTTCCCTTAAGTATAGTAAATTATCCAACTGCAACTATCCTTTTATGAGCCGTATCCTTATAACCGCCATATGTAGCCTTCATGCATTGCCAGATTTCTATAGTCCCTGCTTCCTGAGCCTTACTGTGACCAAATACCCTACACACCTTCCTTTTTCTCTTTGCCTCCAACCCCTTCTGTTTGATGTCCAATATTCCTATTGTCCTCCTGTCTTTGTCACTGTATTATGCTTTGCCTTATACAGTTTCAGTGTGACATATTCTTTTAACTATCAAATAATGATGAGCTTTCGCACCTGAATCTCTGCTCTCTTGTCTTTTTTCAAAGTATTTGTCTTCCCTGATAGGACACTTCCAGCTAGAATAAACTCAACCCTTGATAAACTAGGAAAAAAATAAGTTATTAAATAATGTTAGGTGGTCTTCACAGCAAAGTAGTATTGTAGCTAGAAAATTTGGTTTTCTATTCATAACTTCACAATGTTGCCCCAACCACCTCTCTCACTCTCACATGCACACACCTCTCTCTCTGTTTTATATATATATATATATATATATATATATATATATATATATATATACACACACACACAAAATTTCTATCTAAAGGTTGCCCCCTGCATGCACTTAATCTGTGTATGTATCACTTCAGCTGTTGCCTACATTAATTTAAGAACGTGTTTACACCAGAAAATTTATCTTCAAACATTATATGCACAAATCTGTGTTGAAGGTATTCATATTCTTGAATGAGTAAGCCATATATTTCTGAAGGTTGCTTGTAAAAAAATGAACTCAGCTGGGTGCAGTTTTCTATGTGGCTGCAGTCTTGTAGAAATGTTGCTGTATCCAAAAAAGTTACTGTGTTTAATTAAGAGAAAGATTATAGCTTTAATAAAAAAGGCTCTATGAAAAAATACTTAAATAGGTGATGGCAATGTAAAGAAACAAGCCAAGCAAAGCAGAACTCAACTCCAAGAGACTGGGCTGTTTTCCTTTTGAACTCTTTTGTGCCTGTCTTAGTTTTAGCTACTATATTTCAGCTTTGCATGAAAGTATTAACTAGTTGGCGACAATTGTTTTTTCTTAAGACAAATATTGTTTGGAATCATTGCAGGCTCTCTTGAGAAACCTAACTGGCTTGTTAGCCAGTGTCATTTTACACCCACTCCAGAGAAGTATGGAATGGTATAAAATATGGGGTAAAGGAAAATACCTCCAAATGCACACTACAATGGAGTGCCATCTCATGGCCTTCTAGTGCATTAAATGAGTAAACAGAATGGGAGATAGGAAATAAGGGCATGATTAAATAGACAGCCAGCTTTGTTCATATGTGGACAAAAAAGCATAAAAAATAAAGTATGCTCATGCACGCAGCAGGGGAAGTGGCTGCAGCCATGCATGTACCACATACCGGTTCAAGGTCAAGGACTAAATATGAGGGATGTATGCAGATGGACAGACATGAAGGCTACACTGCTGCTTTGTGTCTGATGTGTTTATGGCAGCTTAACCTTCACTCAGCCCAGGAGCGACCTTAGGTCAACTGGTGCCCTAGGCAAATGGACTCCACGGCACCCCCCTACCACACCACACCTTCTGGTACCCTCATCCTGGGGTACCTCCACCAAATAAATACTGGAAAAATGCCCCTGCTACAGTGGCGCCCTAGGCCGCCACCTAATTGGCCTATGCCTAAGGCCCATTATGACTCAGCCTACCAGAAATGAACTGCTCAGCATAATATCTTTAAGCATATACAAAAATGTACAATCTGCAAAATAATGGTAACTTGCATAACCATGAAGAACAGTTCTATAAATTAAAATTAATTTGTAAAACTGCCAACCATCTGCATATGTTTTTCTCAATTATTCTCTTTCTGAGATTGGTCATGCACTGGGTTAAAGACAATACTTGTTATTTTTCTGAGAAATCTTTAAATTCATTTTCCCTAAATTTTAACATCCCCAGAATAAGAATAACAACTGTATATAGGAACAACTCCCATCTGAAGGTTTTTTGGGGGAGGGGAGGCTTGGTAGGTCAGCCACAGAACTAATCTGTTAGCTGCATTATGCACAGCTGCAAACTTCATAGGGAGCATTTTATCATGTGTTTAAATACATGACACAAAACTGCTGCTCTATCATATATGGTTCTGAAGTCTGCCGAGTGTCTATTATTTTAAGATTAAACTTCATATTTAATTGCACATTGGTCTACATATATTTAATCCAGTAGATTTTTCTTTTACTTCAAGCACCTGTTTCCTGGGATGTAAGTAATATGCAGGAGAAAGCTACATTTTTTAATAAAACAAATGTTACTGATCACTCTGACTTAAAATGGATAAAAGTAAATGTAAACCTTTGTGTGCTAGACACAAATCAATACTATTAATTAAAATTATTAGGACGCAAATTTGGCAACTCTTTGTTTAGTGACATTTTGTTCAATAAGTTAACTTTTGGGCAGCTGCCATGGACTCACCTAAACCTCATCCCAGTGTTAAGGCCTTTATTTTATTAGGAACATTTATGTACCAGCTGCTTCCTCCACCCACAAATATGCAGATCACTAGTCATGAATGTCACATTGGTGACAGCTTCAGACTTCTGTCATTGCCTTCCTGCATTTAATACACTGCCTGTATATTGCTAAATAACTGAAATGTCACTAGCAGCTTTCAGCACAGCTTCCGTACCATGTATGCCTGCATGTTACACATTTCAAGGTTACCATTTGTTTTGCAGCTATCTTATTTTCAATCTTCATAACCATGTGGCATAATTCTCATGTTGCCTTAACATTTTTGACAAAAATAAATGCTGGTTTGCCCAAGATGATTTTAAAACATTTAGAACAACGAATGGCTCCTGCTAGCCTAAAAGCTCGAGTGATTGCCAAGTCTGTGTTGGTCTAATAAATAGTGTTCCATTGTTTGTATTCTAGTGCATTTGTGTTACTCTTCCAGAAACAGAGTTTCAAATCATAGCTGCTGAAATTAATTAATAAAACATCTATCTGTTCTGTATGAGAAGTAGGTTGTACATTAGAAACACTATACAATTTTTGCAGATTCTTTAAGATCTCAGTTATTTCAACTACACTATTCCCTCAGCAAAATTGGGATTTATCAACCCCAAGCTGTGCACAGCATTTCTACAGCCCATAAAAAAATATCCAGATATTGATATCTGTGATTCAACATTTAAAAGACAGACAAGATATTGAAGCAACTGCATGTGAATGCTGTTTTCTGAGATGTCCAGCTTCTCTCTCTATTAAGTCTGCATGCCATAATTAACCGTGTCTGTTAATTTAATGCAGCTGTCAACACTGAAGAGGTGTGCCTTTAGTTCTTATGCCCCTTGACCTACCCGTGCTACAAAGCCTAGTATGATATGTGTCAGACTTAATAAAGGGACGTAAGGCACCTTCACCGTGGCAGAAGAGATAAGACACTACCCCTGAACCAGTTGATTAGAGTATAAACTAATCAGTGCCCATTACTCTCCCTTGACTCATTTAAAGCAGCAGAATATTAAACATCTACCCACACATCCTAAATAAAGACCGCTAACAATCTTTAGCAACATTTTTTTCCTTCCGAATATTTTATAAAATGAAAGACTATTGGCCATCCACTGATTCTGTTATGGGTGTGCAGCATGGGCTACATTTACATTATCTTCTGCATCAGCAGGGCTTTAGAGGGTGTGCCTACTGATGGATTTTTTAGAACAGTTACCCTACCAGAGAGATCTTCAGATGCTTTTGTCTGCACCCTTCCTGCCTACTCTGTAAGATGTACTTTTTCAACAATACATGGGTTAGGGGTGCATCAGTTACTTTTGTCTATATGAGCCTTCAATACATTCCTACCCACCTCACTGCACTGATAGTACCCCTCCCCAGAAAAGTTTCAGAAACCACTGTATCTTCTGTATATTCTCACTTTTCATTATTAGGGAGCTACATGTTACCTAGTCATACCTTGAGCAGAAATGTATCTTTCTTACTATTATAAAGAGTTTTGGTGTGCCAGTTTCTTCTGTTTTCTTTTTTTTTCCATATTGTACATAATTCTCCAAGCATGACAGCTATCATAGTTCACCAGTTCAGTAATGTTATATTTTCCCTTATGCATCTAACCCACACCTCCTTAAAATGCACATATCATTTGAAAGAGTAGGCAATAATATCTCTTGTATGAGGATGTTTTGCATAATTCTGAAACAATTTTGTTGCATAGTTTACATGTGGAGTCCAAATTTCCTTGCAATGTACTAAACAAGAATTTGTTAGAATATGTAGTGTTGAGTTCAAAGTGCTATTAAAGTTGCATTAGTGTAGAAGCTAGCAGTCTGCATTTAAAAAAACATCACCAATTGCTATCCTCTGCTAAGTCAAACAGTGGGTTTACTAAACCAAATGACTTATCCTGGATTTTTTACCATGCCAGTTAGCCTAATCAAACATGGCATTGTTACTACTATAAAACTGGCTTGGTACTGCATGATGAAAGCCCCAGCAGCCAAAGAAATGGCACAGTCCACCTGGTTTGCTTCAGTTTGCCAGTCGGCTATAGCCTGTCACACTTGAAACCATAAATACCCAAGAAAATTATATGTGTAACTCCATGGTTGGAAGATTCACATCTGATTGCTGCTTTCAAGACACACATTGAAGCAGAGGAATCTGCAAAAGAACGATATTTAGCACTTTTGCACAAAAAAAATTAAATAATGGATGTCCACTGAAACTGCTGGCCTGAAAAACAAACCGCAATATTCATCTTGGTGCCCTTAGATGTAATTGCCAACTGCATTCACTAAAGTTAACACTGGAAATTCAAAATTCTTCAAATGAAACTAAATATATGCCACAGCTGTTTGCTAGGATTTCCTGCAAAATTTGATATTAACTTTTACTGAGAGAACAACACCTCCAGATTATAGCAGCTGTAAAATGCAATCACGGTCTCTGAAATTCTAGCTTAAGAAACAAAATCAGTCTTAATTTGCACTATGCATGCTGTCCTAGTTTTGAAAACCTGTATAGCTTGTACTACCTACTAATCAGTCACACTATTTTATTTATCTATTTTTCAATTTCTTAATCATGGATTGTATTCTGTATATTGCCAATATTGGCAAGAACCTTTAAAATGTCATTGCATGAACATATGATGTTTTTACTTTCAGCCTTTCTGTGTAATGCTGCTTCTGTCACCAGCCTCTTGGCCATTTGCCGATTAGCTACTAACCACTGAGCTTTAAAATATTTATAACCATGTTTTTTGGCACTGAAGATGGTTGCCACTGTTAAACTATGGGATTCAAACTGACAGGTTCAGCTGCATATGTAAGCATTATATCTTTGCATCAGGTTCACTTCAGGAACTTGACATGGTGAACAATAGCTAAAGATGGGGATCTTACAATGCCTTATAAGACCTGCATTTGATTAATTGCCTAGGAACTAGAAGAGCTAACCAGGGAAATGATGCAAGAGAGCTGCAAAGGCTGACTTATTCTTTCTAGGGCAAGGGAGTCGATTTAAGCTCTGCATCAGAAGTGAAACCTGGGTGAAAGCCTAGTACTTTGCTCCAGTACACACAGATTCAGGGACATAGGCCTGAGGAGGTAATGCATGAATTGCGGAAAAGCACTGTGGGTATGTAGCAGCACTATTTACAGCAGCTCAGTGCAATTAGACACTGCACTACACATATCTGCTCACAGGCGGGGTCTGTTAGGAGCATCAGAAGTCTCTTAACCTCCCAGTAGATGATGGCTACTGTGTCTATCTCTCAGGTGTCTTTTCTGGTATGTCTTGATATGAGGCACCAAATGGAGAGAGAGCCTGTCCATCATGGGGAGGCAGGCAGCCAAAAAATTATATAAAAAAGGAAAACTAAAATGTTCCAAGAAGATAGTTAATACTGGTATATATTTGGATAGCATATTATACAATAATATCTGGCACAGATTTGCTTATATAGAATAGTGGTCAAATATAATCATTTCATAAGGCAGATGTACTATTAAAAAAATAGAGAAGGCATGTCAAAGGGAAATTTGGGTTAGAGGTCTGACACTAAAACATTTCTTCTCTATTTTGTTGATTCAGAAATCAATCATCTATAGACAGTAAGCAATACCATGCTAGAAATCAGTCATGCTAGAAGTGCACAAAATACTAGCTGTGAAAAAACTGTATATTTAAATATGGCATAATACCATACTCAGTATAACACTGAACATCTTACTTTTCACACTAATTAGCACTATTAGTAAAATGTTCTGCAGATAAGTAATAGTAAATATATTCTGCAGCATAATTTAGCTGTAGAATCTCACTATACTTTTCATCTTTTGGTAATATAGTGTCGATTCATTTTCAGTAGAAGCACAAGGGTAAAGGATCTGTAAAATGAAAGCAAGTAAGCTAGCAAAGGAAAACATATTAATTAGCATTAAAAATCATAGCAAAAGTCAGCCTAGGTATATAACATCCAATCAACATGTCAAAAAAAAAAAAATAAATATATATATATATATATATATATATATATATATATATATATATATATATGAGAAAGGAAAGAGTAATGGACACATGTTTTCATTCCTCCGTGACAAAAGAATTTCTGATATGTTTAACTTTAATGTAGTTTTGATTATTACTTCATGCAGGATGTTATAAACAATTTAATGAAATAATGGGATATGTGTATAAAATGTACATGAAGCAGGTTGTGTCCCTAAATGAAGGGAAACAGGTGTCAAGAAATGTACAGAAAACCTGCCCACTAACAGGTGAGCACCTCGATTTATTATGCATGCTAAAACATTTTGTGTTCTCTGGATGACAGAGGTGTGGTTATAGGGAAGAAAAGAGGAATGGGGGGAAGACTGGAGGGGGGTGTATGAGAATATTATATTTCTCACTAAAAAACAGTAGCTTATGAAACAGTAGATACTAGTTAAGGAGAAATGTGTGTCACTTGAGTCTGAGCTTGTGTCTTTTATTCCTGTTACTGTGTACCCAGCTTTCAAGACATATGTTTGGTTGTTTTGATAGTTTTATTCATTCATGTGTAAATCTAGATGCAGACACCAGTCATAAATAAGTCTGTTACATGCAGGACTGCAATCAAAAGACTACAATTGAATATTTGTCTGAAAACGGTATTTCATGCAGGGGACAAATTTCCTGCACTCCTAAAACTTCCTGGTCATTACTTGAAAAAAATGCAAAATGCTTTCTTTTCACAAAGAAAAGTATTTCAGCTACTCATTTAACTTATGAACATGAAAATCAAATTTCTAAAATGCATGCTGTATTTTTTTCTGATCTGTTTATTTGCATTTTGTAAAAGGATTCTACAGTAAATACTTGGTACAAAAGCTGCTTCAAAAGACTTATAAAATGAGCCCAAATTATTCATGGGTTTAATTTCTCCAAGTGTTTTTTGGGCTTCTTATACATGACAGGAATGGACCTCATTCCTAAGTTAGGGTACAAGTAGAGCTCATAAAATTAGTATTGGTTCAATTTTTTATGTTAGCTTAGAGTGCTCTTCTCATCAGTGTATGTGCCCAGAATTTCCACGTCCTGTAATGCATATGAGATTTCACGTATTGGTAGCATATTAAGTATGATTGTAAATTTGTTTTATTAGTCCATAAATTATTCCCAGTAGTGAATATTTAATTAGTGTTCTGTCAAACCTCTTTAAGTGCTGTCAATTCATGCATGTCTCATGATTTAATGACTATATTTTACCATTTTATTTTGAATTAGAAGCAGTAGTCAGCAGTATCATCCCACTGTACAAGCACCAACAAGTAAGTACCCATTCTATTGAGTGTCCAGGCCATCACTACTAGGGAGAGAAGCCATGAGAGGGAAAGCGTAACAGAAAGATTAAGCAGAGAGATCATATGGAGCCATAAAATGTTAAATTGGGAAACCATTAAAAAGAACAGGAAGGCAAGGATGTAGTAAGCTTTTTTTTAGGTTCTTGGGTATATACTAGGTTAATGACTACCAGAGCCTTTATACGCCTAGCAGTGAAGTCCAACTCAATTGTATCACTGTGTATTTCGAGCATTTATTAGGTGGGGGTATGTTAGGAAGTTTCTAGAGGGTATATGGGGATGTGTTAGTTTGGAAATTACCGTCTGCCTCTGTCAAAGACATAGGAGCCAGAAATGGAATGATTTCTTGATTTCTGGTAACTTTTTCAAATAAAAATACATATAATATAAGATGTTAAGTTGTCAATCTCGCCTTCATTCTTGCTGGATGGGTTCGGAGCCGAACCTCGGCTCCAACTCGGCCTAATACTAAAGCTCGAGAGCTATTTTTACCAGCTAATATAAGTTCAAGTGACACGCTCTCTCATTATTTCAGTCTTTTTTGTTACTATGAAAGCACCACAGCACAACTGACTAATAAAACCAAAAGAACGGACCAAGCAACAATAGAATCAACACCAGGATTTATTAAAAACTTTAAGCGCTTTTCGTTTGCTATGTATGCAAACTTCATCAGAAGTAAAAACAACTAAAAGTACGACATCCTTTTAAATCACTTGATCAAGAAAAACGCGGGACAATTTTACCAGTTGTTACCACTTAACAAACTACCCTTAAAGTGGTATACTAAACTAAAAAAGTGAAATGTAAAATAAATTACATACCGACCTTTTACAAAAATCAACATTAAAAAATAAACATTCAAACATAATAATAAAAAATTAAAAATAAATACATTACATTTATAGAACCCAAGTCACACAAGTATAATAACCAATACCTAGAAATTGAGTGTTACCTTGTATGCTAACCATAATAAAGCAATGATAGCAAAAGTGTTCACTTAATATAAACAGCCATCTTTGCAAACTCTTCAATTTTAAAATGCTACTAATAGAACAGGTCTCATTGAGAGCTGGAAAATTATATGCATTGAATTTGATTTGCCAAACGAGCTCAAGCTCTTCAAGTTTAAGAGGTGTCGGGCCACCTCTAATGTCTTGTAGCATGTGATCTATGGCCATGAATTTGAATTTATGGTCAACATTTAGTTGGATATGCTTAGCCAAAGCATTATCGGTCTTGCTATGACCAATAGCATACAGATGTTCGTACATTCTGTCCCCAAGTCTTCACTCCATCTTGCCTATGTAAAAGGCCGGACAGCATGTACATTTGGCCAAATAGACCACAAGTTTGGAGTTACAATTAAACCTAGATTTAAGTTTACACTGCCAACCATTGATAGCAAATGAATTAGCTACCTCCATGTTTTTACAAAAATTACAATTTTCACATTTATTCATGTCAACTATTCTGGGGACCCTATGATACTGCTTTTCCAGTAAGTTCTTCAAATTCCTACCACGTCTGAAAATGAAATTTACTGGACTCCTTGATTGAGGAGGTCAGCCTAAAAAGGTCAAGACAGTTTTACAAACCTATCTTACCTATGAGGTCCCCGGCCCTCGACAACATTAAAGACCCCATCTTGTTAGCATCAGTGGGTACTCATGAGTTAACAAGTCAGAATAACCAATCCTTTCATTGTAGCTTCATAACTACATTTAGTGCACAAAGTTATCTTTGCACTAAAATTTTGCAGAAAAACTGGGAGCTTTTTAGAACCAACCAAACATTATTTAATAAACTTGGTAACACACCCAAAGTCATTTTCAGACGTGATAGGAATTTAAAATTTAAAATTGAAGAGTTTGCAAAGATGACTGTTTATATTAAGTGAACACTTTTGCTATCATTGTTTTATTATGATTAGCATACAAGGTAACACTCAGTTTCTAGGTATTGGTTATTGTACTTGTGTGACTTGGGTTCTATAAATGTAATTTATTTATTTATTTTTTATTTTTTATTATTATGTTTGAATATTTATTTTTTAATGTTGATCTTTGTAAAAGGTCGGTATGTAATTTATTTTACATTTCACTTTTTTAGTTTAGTATACCACTTTAAGGGTAGTTTAAGTGGTAATAACTGGTAAAATTGTCCCGCGTTTTCCTTGATCAAGTGATTTAAAAGGATATCGTACTTTTAGTTGTTTTTACTTCAGATGAAGTTTGCATACATAGCAAACGAAAAGCGCTTAAAGTTTTTAATAAATCCTGGTGTTGATTCTATTGTTGCTTGGACCATTCTTTTTGTTCTCTTTTGTTACTATACCAGAAATACAAGGGCAGAAATTTCATTTTAAAGCTAGTAAAAACAGAATGCTTTAAAATGGTCCTGCATATTGTAAGTGTTAAATTATGATTTCACCAGTATTCTGATGTGCAGTAATAAAGTGTTAATGTTACCCATTTATTGCCAGAAGTCTGTTTGTTTCATTAAACTGACATTCACCAAGTCTTATTTCTGAAAAACTAAAAAAATACATCAGTCTTGGCACAAAGACTAATGTCACACTAAAATACAGTGCACTGTTTACTGTAGTGAGAAGCAATACCTTTCATTTTTCCATGCAAGGGAACACAACTCTGCATTCCCTAAATCTATATGGTCAACAGTGAGATTGTTGCATTTGGGGGGGTGGATGGGGAAGACAATTTGACAGCTTGATTGTGTCTGAGCAGTGTTTCATAGATGCAAACAGTACAAAACAAGTGCAGTATAACAGAAAAAACTATGCTTTCCACCAAAGAAAGTGAACAGCAAGAAAATGGTTTTCCACCAATTAAGCAAAAACACTCTTTAGCCGAGGATGGGGTCTTTGTAAAAACAAGTATCAGTGAATCGCACTTTAGCAAAGTAAATATCTACTGTATCAGCTACCTGTATTGAAAATAAAATGCAGTTTTGTATCACAGTGCACATACATAATCTCTATAATCCGTATTTGGGATCACAGTGCACATACATAATCTGCATTTAGGATCACAGTGTGCATACATAATCTGAATAATATGCATTTGGGATCACAGCGCACATAATTTGTATAATCTGCATTTGAGATCACAGTGCATATACATAATCTGTATAATCTGCATCTGAGATCACAGTGCACATAATCTGTATAATCTACATTTGGGATCACAGTGCACATACATAATCTGCAGTTGAGAACCCATAATTGTAAGTCTCATTATTCATCACTGGGCACCTTTAACACTAGTGTCTCCTAAGGTTCAGCGCTAGGCTCCTTTCTGTTCTCCCTTTTCATCAGTGACCTTGTTGAAGACCTCATTGACTTAAATGTCATACTTTATGCTGATGACATTCTCCTCTTGCAAGCCAATAAACTTGCCACTGACTTTCAATATCAACTCCCACAATCCTTCTCTGGTCTTTGCACCTGGGCAAAATCCAGCAATCTTCACATCATCCATAAAAAAAAGTGTGTTTTTCCCTCCCCTCACAAGCTCCCCAGCATCCTGTCTTCTCCATGACATTCAAACAATGTCATTCCCCAAATCTCATATTCTAAATACCTAGGCCTCACCCTAGACCCTTCTCTATCCTTTTCACTCCACACTGGGAACATCATTAATAACGTTCTCTTGCTAAAATTTTGGTACAGTATTTCACATTTGTTTCCACCCCAGCCTGTACAGCCATTAACAAAAATGTACTGCTACTCAGATTTGAATATGGGCTCCCTCTGTTTGTTTTCCACTATCTGCCTGCCTACATGCTGTTATACTTTTGAATTCCTGACTTTTTTTTTTATAATTTTAGGACTCACAGTTATGTATCTCAAATTTACAACAGGGAGTCATTCCATCCCTATATTTGTGGGCAAGAACTGTGCCAACATTCTATTTAAGTAAGATATGCCAGATATTGACCAGAACATAATACTATCCAAATGTGTATACAGGGTCCCTCTGCATGTTTTTTACTCTACCTATAATACCTAAAGATTACTGATCAACGAGACCAGAATGTGTAGATTTACTGTGCTTGCTGGTGCTTGCTCATGTCACAGTAATCTAAAAATGCTTAATTGGCTCCCAGTAACAAAAATATCAACTTGTCTTCTAGATTCCTTGCTTTATAAAGTTTTAACAAAGGCATACTGCCCACCCTTGAAAAGTAAACTTCCTGTTAGGGAATAAATACATGACCTAAGAAGAAGCCAAGAAGAAGATGCCCTCTGCCTCATGATTCCCACCTTTAAAACAGCCATTGGTGAATGTGCTTTCTCTAGGCTTGGTCCCTGCCTTGTGGAACAAGCTAGCAACTGAATAGAGAGAGAAAATTCTCTCCAGTGTTTCAAGAAAATCTAACTCAGTGCCTCCATAAGATGGTGAGATGTGCCTGCTTTAAAAACAAGGGTTGATTACTTAGTTCTCCTGGTGTTGGCTATCCATACACACCTCTCTTGACAATTACCATTTGTATTGTTTAATTTTCTGTTACATAGTTTTGTATATATTACGTTTTGCATAAATTGCACATCAATGTCAATAGTTTCTTAGTCAAAGCTCTTCCTGCTTTAAGTTCCAGTAATTGTCATTTTAACATATTTGTTGCCCTTGTACTCTTTGAATGATTGTACTATTTTTTAAACTAATTTGTGTATTCTTGCCTCTGCACCAAGATTGTGGCTGAAAAGGGTATTTAGGTCAGCCCACCTGCCTGGTTGCCAAAAAGTCAATAAATAAAATAAAATTAAATAAATACATTTCCAAAAAATATGGCAAAAGAATATATTTATTTTAATAAAGGCTTGCACTTTCAACCTCCCTTTCAAATTGTATGACAAGGTGCTAGAAATGAGACATAATGTGATAGACTAATCTCTGATTAAGATGAAGCAGTGTGAATCTCATCCTAGCTCTGGAAGAGCGGATCAATTATTTGCCCTTGTGTGAATATTGGAGGGGTCATGAGAGTTTGTAAGTATAGTGTATATGTATTTTGTTCTCCTGGGGAAGTCATATGGCAGTAAACCCTTAAATGCCTTGTTGGGGGTTAGTACAGGTTCCCAAGGAAATCATCTCATGTTGTTTGCCATTATTTTATCTATCCTTTGTTGACAGGGTTAGTCCCACTAGACTTGTCACCTCTTTTTCAATGATGACCAGAGATGTCATTTATACTACACAAGGAAATTAGGCCAGGTCATCTGGGAGCTTGCACTATTCTTTTCAATAGGTGCTGTTAGATCTTTCATATCCACCTAAGCTGTGCTACCAACTCAGGCCAATGTGCCCTCGGTTTAAATTAACATATTACCAAAGAACATTAAATGAAGGCATCTTACAATCCTGAGAAACCAAATTCTGACTCAAGGATACACAAACCAGTAATAAAATTCAACTTGTTGCAGTATGAAGAGCCAGAGCCACAGATCCACACCAGTTGCAAACAAAAGTTTAATGAAAAGTTATGCACTTTCATTCCCACTATAAAGGAACTTCATCAGAACAGTAAAAAGCTTACTGTTCTAATGAAGTCTTACTGTTCTGATGAAGTTCTTTCATAGTGGTAAAGAAAATGCTTAACTTTTAATTAAACTTTTCTTGTTTGCTATTGGTGTGGATACATGGCTGTGGTTCTTCCTACCACAACAAGGTGGATTTTATTACACCTTACAATCCTGTCAATGAGTATCATACACAGACATTTAAATGACCAAGAATCATAATTGAAAGCCTTTGAAAGGGAGACTGAATGAGTGAAAGTGAATAAAGTGTGCCATAAGTCTTTGCTCACCGTCTGTTTTTCTCCTACTCTGTAGATATTTTGGTTGGGACATGTGGATGCAGGGTAGCTTGCTCTTAAGAAAAAAATAAAAATAAAAGACAGTATCAGTATCAGCTGTTATAATTTTGAATTCCTGATTTTTTGCAGGATTCCAGGACAAGCATTTATGGTTTTCAAACTTACAACAGGGGGTCATGTATTTTTGGGCAAGAAATCTGTGAATATTCTGTGTATTAAGTCAGATATGTCAGAGGTGGGCATAGGTCTCAGTAAAGAGTATAAGTTCTGTCTCATTTTTTGTAATACTCATGGACAGAATTTCAAGGTGCAATTGAGGTTTGAAGAACATCCAGTCTGGGGAGGTCAAGGCCACTTCTTTGGTGTTTTGCAAATAACATTCTCCTTTTTGCATTACGTGATGGTGGTCTTTGCTGTGCACTGAAGTGCTACACTGTTGAGTTTAAAACACGTGGGAAAACAATCCGCATAGCCTGATCAGGAATCATGATTATTTTTTTAAAGGTTTGTTCTTTTCAGATGATAGGTGAAGCAGCTATGCTATGTTGAAGATTTTAAGTAGTTTGGGACTACTGTTCTGGACTGTGATGGTAAAGTGAGGAGTGAATACAGTGGAAATGAGGTTCTTTCATATGGTTCCTGGGATCAGTCTGCATGATACAGTGAGAAACCTGGCAGTTCAGAAGTATCTCTCACTAGAACCACTGCCACTCTGAGTTGATAGCAGTCAGTTTACTGGGTTTAGACACCTACTCTTGACACTTGAGTGCCTTTCAGAAGGATGAGGAATTGAGTCACCTATGATAATCTGGAGAGATTATCTCACTGATCTTGTCTAGTAACACATAGGGGTTCCAAAGGATAACCTGTGAAATTGCAGGTGGTGATAGCTCTGTAATAATTTGGTTTCTACTGCCTTAACATTCACAAGGAAAGTAGGTTAGAAAATGGATGGATGGAAAGAAGAGAGAAAATAAATCCAAGTTTACAGAGATCAAATGAAAGGTAGTTCAGGAGTTTGGTCAGCTGTACACTGCAGTGTAAAATTAGTATCTGGAATCTTTAAAAAAGTCTTTAAATTTTATGGAAAATGTCAGAGCATGTTAGATCTTCTCAGAGGTTATAGTTTTCAAGAGTATTAGTTCAGGTACCTGAATATCACAAGATAGACAGTGTAATGCAGGGTTTTTAGACTCCCAGGCCACAAGCTGCTCTTTGGCAATCTTCAATCCAGCCAGTGAAGCTTTTCTCGTATCTGTCTGGCATCTACTCTACTTAAAATAATGACTTTCTCTTTTTGATCCAAACAACTTCAAAAAGGCTTGTTACCGATAGCAGCTTCTCTCATTGACTTGACTGTGAAGCTAGAGCGAGAGACCTCCCATACCTCTAAACTGTCCAGATTTTTGCTGTCTTCTTCAGTTCACCATAAAACTGTGGTTTTCACGAAAATCTTTGAGGACTGAAGTCAGTAAATAATGACAAACATTTGAGTTTCAGATTTAATATCCTTCAGAATATGCATAGCAATACACTACCTATTATTCTAGCAACTTTCTAAGAGCAATATTTAAAATGTGTCCCTATTTTTGGGCCATTGTACCCCATTATTTGTTGCCTTTGTCCAGCTTTCTTGTGCTAAGAGGTTGAAAGGTATGAGATGTTCTGAAGCACAACACAGACCAATAACAGAAGCATGTATTAGACTAGCTGCACAGCAGAAGTACTTTGTACTGCTTCTTGTTTTCGATAAGTGATTCATCTGTCTCTATATAAGGAGCAAATCAATTTGGAAATCAGACACACAGCAGTACATGTCTGTGTGTGTACTAAGTATGTGAAATTTTGCGCCAATTATTAATTAATGTTTAGAAACATGACTACTGCAAAATAAACTGAGAGATCACACAGAGCAAATTGTGTCCTTCAAAGGGCATGAAAAACAGAGATGCGAAAAAATATCCTCCATAGGCATGTGAAATAGCTGCTATAATAGAAAATTCAGTCCATTTTCTGTCCATATAAATGATTTTTACATTTAAGACAATATAATTAAAATGAAAGTGATATATGAAATTGATATGTAGAAACATCTATGCATATTGAAATTGACTACTACAGGAAAACTCAAAACAACACCAATGACAGAAATAGAACAAACATTCTGTTTTTGCAATTGTTCAACAAGAAAAAAAAATCCCAAAACCTTCGGACATAATTGGATTGAATAGTGGTACAGTTAAGAATTGGGTTTTTGGTAAGCTAATGTGTAGGATTGAATTTAGGAGCAGCAGCAGGATTATGGTTAGCGCACATACATGAGGATGACAAGTGGGATTGCCTTTTAAGGCTGTCCCTATAACATTAGAGATAAGGAATCTCTGTTAGCATATAAAGTCCCTAAAGTTTCCTTTAATGGTCTGCATTATTGTCATTCAGCATGACAAAATTATGTAATAAAAATTTCCCTTGCTGAGTACCCACTCTCACTATATGCCACATATCCTGCTTAGCTGTATAAGATTGCTGTAGCTTCCAGCCCAATTCCTGACTCTGCAATGTGCCTACTACTCTTTTGGCAGAGGATGTACACATTATCCCTCCCTACCCTTTCCAACTTGTCCAGAAAAGTGTTCTTTCTGAGCTTTGTACCCGTTAACTTGGGTACCTATACTTTAAGCCAGTCTCAAATAGTTTAGGAATACTCTACCCTTTGTGTGACATTCCTGCATCCCTGAATCCCTGAAATTCAGTCTCAGATAATTCACATTGGAGAAGGGCTGTTTTCAAGTATACAGGTTTACCTTTGGGATCCCTCCATTAGAAGGAACAATACAAAACTGACAAGAATTTGCAAGTGTCTCCAACAAACCATTTAACTCACTCATGCCAGAAACTAACACCTTAATGCAGGAAGCTCCAAAAGAGATAAGAAAGGAGAAATAAAGAGGACAACCATTACTAAATAGAAACTCTAAGACGTACTATGCTTAAACCCAGGATGAAAAAAAAAAACAGTATCCATGTTCTAAATACGCCATACGAATACTCTCCAGACAGCTTGTGCAGGTAACCATTCTAGGCAGCTAACATTAAAATGAGGATCAATACGTCTTCACATATTGATCTTAAATCTGCTGCACAATCTAATGGTAATAGCTAAAGAAACAAAACAGTGTTCTGTAGTCATTAATGTGCATTAGAATTTTCCATGTATGGCAAAAAGTATTGATCATAACATTGATATTACAGATGAACTGGCACATGCCCATTAACTATTAGAACTAGACAATTTGCTGTTAAATATTAGAGGTCTAGTGTAACATAACACATCGCACAGATACTATACAGACTGTTAACTGTCATGTATTTCCATAGCTGCTTCTGGGTTTTAATGAGTCATATAAAGTAATAATATAAGGATAATTACTGGGCTGCCCATGCAGGCAGCATGGGACCAGTAGCAATGTCATAACCAGACACCATCTCTGTTTCCTCCCTCAATCCTTTTCACTACCCCCATATTTAGAAAAAAAAATGTTTGAATGCATTTGCATATCTAGGCATGAAAAATTAACAAAGAAAATTCCTAATTATTGTTAAAAGTACATTACATAGTGAATTGCAAACAAACACTCCATCTAAGTTCACCAGTATTAACCCAATTTACCCATGCACACATTAAAAGCACACATTATATCTCTGTATGAGGAGCAAATCATTTGGGAAATAAAACACACAGGAGTACACATGTGTATGTCAAAGTCTGTAACAACAATTAATGTTTAGAAACATGACTACTGCAAAATAAACAAACAGATTATACAAAGCAAATCTGCTGAAGGATTTCCTACCCACAAGCTGGTGAAATATTTCCTCACAATTCCCCTCAGTTGTGCAGATATCCCACCACCTGGGATTCCAGTTTGCCTTTCATAAAAAAATTTAATTATTTAATTATACCTGTGATGTTTAATTCCCAGTCTTTACCATTATTTTATTATACATCAATATGCATGACCGACTAAAGCTGATTCTGCATACAGAGCACTCAGCAAAGTAAGCTGATATTATTACAAGTTGTAAATAAAAGAAATTCAAGCTATAGTGAATGAGTGCTCTGGACTAAAGTGCCAAATTCCATGAAAATCTTGGATTTTATAATTCCACAGATAGTCCATATACTAGATTAACCAGTATTTTTCCTAGAGAAATGGAAAATAGGGTCCCTGGCCGCCACTTTAAATATAGACCATACCTCTCACATCTCCAAGAGACATCTCGGGAGCATGTCAAGTTTGACACGCAAGTGGTCTCTATTAGAGCGATCTAAAACAAGCACCCACACCAATTCTACCTCTTGCAGTGGAGAATACAGAATACAAAAGTATATTTCTTTCACCTTCATCTTTTTCGATACTTTCCAGCACCCCATTTCTGTTATCTCCGAGTGTCCAGCAAGTTCTCATGAGTCCAATTTTTATCAGGGGTCTGAGGGGATGGGAGAGGAGCATTAACATAATAGACTCCGTTCTTATTTTAAATCCAGTAATTTGGTAAGAGTTGAATCATGTGATTCAAAAGTAGCTTTTCCCTTCAGATGAGAGCAGCATCTCCATGTAGGGTGAATCCTTTTTTGCACTTTAGCTCTAATTTTGTAAGATATATATGAGTCTGCAAGTGCCTGTACTGCTGGCAGAAGATAATGCAAAACTAGTCAACCTGCTAATGCCACACAAGGCTCAGCAGGATGCCTCAAAATGCATAATCAAACCCAGGTCTCAACATTTTCTTCTTAGTTCCACAGAAGGTTTTCTCCTCCGGAGCAAATGCATGCTATAATTATGTGCCACTGGGACTTATGCTCCTTTCATCTGTACAGTTAGACCTATGATCTGCTGTTATGAAGACTCACCTTCCGGGCATTGGGAAGGTGGAAACTGACGTGGAATGGAAGACCTGACACCATAAACTGAAAACCATTTTATGCATCATGTCATTCAGAGAAGGACAGAGCTCTTAAGTATTTTTTTCATCACTGATGTAGCAAAATGGATCCTGGCCCTCCAAACTTTAGAGCAGGACAGTGACTTTCATGTTATTGTGTTCGCTGCTATTTTTCTAAACCCACATTTCTGACCTCTTTTCTTGCTGGCCAGGCGGTTCAGTCCTGAAACTGAACCGTATTTTGGGTCCTGATCACTCAGTGCTCTTGTACGTCTACTACATGGGTTGATAGTTCTTTGCAGATACTTGGTTTTCAGTGCATCTTCCAGTATCTCCTCCACCAAACAAGTCTGGAATACAAAAGTAACTTTTATTTCTTCCTCATCTAATATAGCTGTAGCCGTGTCTTCCAGCCATGTAGTAACCATTCCTTAAAAAGAGAAGTTCTGAAATAATAACTATTGAACCCTTAAACACTGAGCACAATAACTGACCATTCAGTAAATAAACTGATAGAGGCTGCAGAAATGCAATTGTAACTCTGATCTAAATATATTTATAAACTTTATGCCCCTGGGTATGACTGAACTCTTCTAATAAGTATGAGTATTTGCATGTTACTGTGCACCCTCCCTCACAAAATGAAAGTATTGCAGGTATAGGTCTTGATCCTGTACCCACTCCCCAACTAAACAAAGTTTCTGAAGTTCTAGAATGTGGAAAAAAAAAAGAAAACAAATGCCATTTTTCAGGAACTTCAGAAAACATAGCTTTGTTTGATATACATACATTGTCTATCTAGCTATCTGTCTGTCTGTGTGTATATATATGTGCATGGTGAATGATCAAGAGAATTTAGATCAGTGTGGGACTAATCAACCACATTTTGCTGACCGCAGAATATGAGAACATGACTTGCTTGTCCACAGGATCCATGGTAGCAGCAGTTCTAGTGATTTGATGATTTCTGATTCGCTTAAATAAGAGGCTGACATTTAAGAATATATATAAATACACACACACATCTGCGTGTGCACACACTTGTGTGTGTTTATATACCCTTGAATGTTCAAAAATAACTTGGGTTCAATTTTTTTTCAGGTGTTTTATACTCATGTCTTATTTAATCTGTTTACTTGTAGTGTTAGTTGATAGCCTGGTATCAAGGTGCATGGAGAAAGAGACAAATGGAAAATTCACTTTAAAGTATATTTTGCTCCTTCACAGTCACTTCAATTTTGAAGTTTAGTATATGTAAGTTAGAGGGGTGCAGGGGAACTTGCGCTCATACATATGTGTTTTTCTTACTGTTTTTAAATAGTTATTACTTCATTATTCTTTTGCTATGAACAATTATGTCCTCAACCTGCTTACTGTGTATTTTGAGAACTTAAGCCTTGAGACATCATACATGAATCCTGTTCCAGCTTAAATTAGTACTAATGACATATTAGTATAATCTGTTCATTGATTCTAAATGGTGCACCTATCATTTATCAAATGTGGTCAGTTCCTGAAAATGTGAAATGTAAACCGCTGATCAAAAGCCAGACATAAATTATTCACTCATAATTCTCAAGGGTTTACTGCATTTTAAGTCTTAAAAATCTACTTTCTATTTACCATGTCAAATTGTGAGAATGTATGCTTTTGATTTTGCGATAGCATACATTAATGGAATACTGTGACGTTGAAAAAATGTATTAAAATAAATGAATAATATGGTACACTGAAATGATTTTTAATAGTTGATGCATCATGAGTTAAATGGAGTGACTGGTAAACATAAAACAACGACTGATTTTAGTCTATTTACCCAGGATCTCACAATGAGACTCTTGAAGAGAATACCTGATATTTCATCTCCCCAGTTTTCTGAAGTATTTTACCTTCTACATGTTTGGGACAGTTAAATATTCTATACTGCTATTCCATTTGTATATGGAACCATTTATAGAGGGCCTAGAAAATTAAAGGTTTGAAAGATAACTTATCTCTGGAAATGTTTACGATGTTTTGGATGCAACATTATGAAACCTCTGCTTTTTCAGTGTACATATTGTAAAATGCATTAGGAATTAAATTGCTGGAGTTAAGAGAAAGATATTCAACTATTTATTAATTGTTTTTAAACCATGGCAATATACAGTATTATAGTAGTTTATTAAAGTGTGTGGAACACTGTATAGCTAATGAAGGAGCAAAAAAGTGTAATTTAAATAAATGCTCTGTCCCATCTTTATTTTTATATAAAAAAGACCTTCAAATTGTGTGTTCTTCCACTATTTTTATGGAACAAATGTTTCTTGGTTAGTTGTCTACTACAGTGAAGTCATGTTGGCTCATTGAGATTTATAACAAGCATTTGTTAAGCTTGTTCAGGTACTATGAAAAATGGCAGTTACGTTGGTTTTTATTAGTGTGTTTTGCAGGGAGCTGGGCAAACCAAATGCCTTCTAAGTGAAACTGATTAGAGCTATCATTAAAGATTCACAAAGTTGCCTTTGTTTTTATTGGTGAATACAGAACATTATAATATCCCATTTGTCATCTGTCCAATGCTTTAGAGCTGTATCCGACATCTGTAGTGACCCCATGAACAGCAACTTCCATCCACAGAATTTGCAAGACAAATAGGGAATGGAAGTAAAGTGTCAGGCCTTCCTTCCATATCAGACAGACACACACACTCTTTAGAATCACCATTCCACCTACGACATGTTTTTGGGATGTGGGAGGAAACTGAAGTACATGAAGAAAAAAATATGAACACAGGAAGGACATGGAGAGTTTGCATAGAAGATACCCCAACCAAGAACCAAAATGGAGAATGACTTGCTGAGTGGTGACGTCTCTCTGTAATCACAGGTGAATAGACATCACTGGTACCCATCTTAATTAGTGAATAGAAAATATTGCAACACAAGTCAATCAGTCATTTCAGAACCTGAACTAGGATATCTAGGTTTGCTCAGCTCTTAGTTTGTACCCACTCCTTTCTGTCTTATTATTTATGTCTGTAAAAATAAATAAATATATAAAAACTATATATAATATGTGTGTATATATACATAGAAATTTCTTGTTTTACAACCAGAAGCATTAAATATATATTAAACTCAAACCAAATGAAAGTGGTACTGGTGCCTGTTTGTTTAATAAGAGCAGCAAAACTGATGTTTTATGTCTTCCATATTTTTACAGCCATGACAACTCGGCTGATACTGTTTTTTTCCTCTGGTGAGTTTTCGGTGCAATCTCACCAGTAACATCAGTTGCCACTACAGCCATTGCACCTCTGTCTTCTCATGAGGAAATTAATGACAGTGCACACATTCTACTGCAGATCACAGACAATTATATTCCAGTTTTGTTATGCATTTCTTTGACCCAGCAAACTTAAAATGAACTGAATTACATTTAGAAATGTAAGACAGAGTTGCACAAATTAGTACTTTCAGTTTAGATATATTTCATGACTATCTCCTTCAGTAAAATATGCAACAGGTTTGTTCTCAGTTCAGATCAACTGAGATTTAAGGGTTGCATTCATAATTGATATGCAAATGCATTAAGGCAATTGGTATGATTCTAGCATAAACACTGCCAAGGTGTGATTAACGGAAACTGTTTATGCTAATGCACATTGGCCACAAATAAATTTAAGCAAGTGAAGTAATAATGAGAGTTGGCAATGAGAAATTATGTGAATGTTCTTATGCTAATAAGCCCTCTTGCCACCTCTTCGCTAGTCATAGTCATATTTTGATGCATTTCTGCACCATCCACAGATATATTATAACAGGTAGAATTCTGCCTTTTCTATCAACTTTGCAATTAGCAAAGATGCTCTCCCTTGCTGCTAACCATCAAAATAGTAATCTTAATTTTGACCAGGAAACCCTTGATAGATACAGAGTAGACAATGACAATGTAAGGGACTTAGTGAGCATGTATGGTCCCCAAAGGGTTACTGGAAGGAAATAGTGCCTTCCTATGCCTGTGGATTCTAAGGTGTGTACATCTATAACTATAATTGTCATGCAGACCAGCCAGAAAGAGAATGGGGACACATTGTATTTTTCCAGGGTTCTACCTTCAGGATACTTCATCAGTTCATGGATGTACTTCTGGCACATGTTGATCAGTATATCTGTTTCTCAGGGTCACCTCAAGACCAAACCCAGACTATGTACCCCTTTTATTGGGTGGCATTTTTCCCTGAGGTGCTTAGTTTGATAGAGTGTACCTATGTTGCCATTAGGGTCTCATCAGTTCCATGCAGTAGGGAGGGTTACTATACCATCACCTTCCAGGTACTTTATGATTCATGGGGATGCATCACCAGTGTAACTGCACAACATCCTGACGAGTTAGCTCACTCTACCACCTCTTCCTGCATGGTTAGATGCCCAATGGTCATCTTGTTGGTAAGTGTAATTTTTTTAATTATTTAATTAGTTATTTAATAAAATGTATTGCTTAATACTAAACCAGATTTTGTTTGCTCTATCCCTCCCCCTTCTCTCTCTCTCTCTATTTTTTTTCATGTTCTGTTTTTCTGGTGGTACAGGATATCCACTGGGGTCATGACCCATGACACCAGTGAGAAATCCATGTAGAACTGCAGAAGATCATTCTTATACAGCCCTGTCCCAAACTTGTATTTTCGTAGAGTATTTGGCATACTCAGAGCCCTTTCAGATGACTGAAAGAGCCTCAGGGTGCCTTTCAGTATGACCCAGCTACTGCATGCAGGATGTTTCCTGCGTGCTGAATTCTGCATAACATGATTATCTACCAATCTGATGGAGAAGTGACTCATACTACCACTGCAGCTCCTAGCTCAAATCATGCTATAATTAATGATGGCCAACCAGCATCAGCAGTAGTAAGAAATCCCATACAGGAGGCTTGTGCATGGCCTACAGCTGCATAGATAAAGAGGTATCATCTAGTCCAGAACTATGAACCATGCCATCCGGGTTCATGTTTCCTTTTAATAAACAAGAAAAAAAATACATAGAGTATAATTGATCTAGGCAGTGCTATGTGTGGACTAGCCTGCATGGTGCATGGTCTGCTGTCACTGCTCATCAGACATTCCCTCTTATCTTTAAATAACTTTTCTATTTCAGAACAGATATTCATGTTATTTATACCTGACTGCTCACTGACACCAAAAATTTAAAAAA
>NC_056749.1:279770118-279831849 GCF_019279795.1 Protopterus annectens
AGGAGGACCCCCAGACCCCCCCACCAAGAAAAGTCTCAAAAAATTCCAGCTATCCCAATACCACCAAAGGAACAAGAAAAGAGAAAAGGAGGAAGTACAACCCCCCCCCCCCCACACACACTTAAAAATAGCATTCTTCAAGGACACTGGTCCTCCCTATAAGTAACACAATACAGATTAAAGACACTAGGAACCTGAACCCTTAGAACTTCAGGATTTCCTAAAAGACTGAGTCCATGCATATCTAAAAGGGATAGCCCTATAGGACTGATCATTTAAGGGAGTGCAGTGCTGAGGAAGACCCTTATAAGAAAGGATAGTTTCTTACCCTGACTCCTTGAGCTGGCAAATTCACTCATGAGATAGAAGAGGTTAGGAAAAAGGCCCTTGAAAAAAAAAAAATAACAGTTTGCTACCCTGACTCTGAGAGCTGGCAAATTCACCATGTGAGTTGTTCATCTCGCCTTTGTTCTTACACGTGGGTTCGGAGCCAATCCATCGGCTTCGAGTCGGCCGCTTTCCAAGCTCTAGATCTCTAAGAAGCTCAAGACACAGTCCCTATCCCATGATGCTCTGCTGCCAAACCCCAGATCTAATTTGCTGAACCCAGCAAGAAACACAACTAAGCAACCCAATTTAACAAAGTAACTATTTACAATTAGTTAAAAGATAACCTGGCTGACAAGAGGATACTAGCAAGAGCAACCAGACCACCAGCCATACCCGTTCTTCCAGAACAAGGAGGGGGAAGGTGGGAGGGAGTGTAAGAACAAAGGCGTGATGAACAACTCACATGGGACGTTATGGTAAGAACATAACTTCTTATGTGAAGTTCAATCTCGCCGTTTGTTCTTACACGTGGGTAGCGTCCCAAGCACCCTAATCCTGGGCGGCTCACAGGAGTACATTCCTGAGAATAGTGGGACCAAAGGAAGCCCTGTCCCTGGAGGCCCTGTCCACTTTGTAATGAGTAATAAATGTATGAGGTTTGGACCAAGTAGCAGCTGCATAAATGGTGTCCAAAGGTAAACGAGCTGCATGAGCTAAGGACGTAGAAACAGCCCTGGTAGAATGAGCTTTCACTTCACATTCTAAAGGTTGATGGAATGAAGAATATGCAAACTTTATACAATCAGAAAGCCATTTGGACAACATAACTTTGGATACCAAAAGGCCCTTCTTATTGTCTGCAATGGAAACAAATAGTTGATCTGATTTTCTGAATTCTTTTGTTCGGTCCAAATAAAATCTCAATTGTCTGTGAACATCAAGCTTATGCAACATGTATTCCGATTTACTGGTATGATGCCTAAAAAAAGTGGGAAGTTCAATGGACTGGTTCAAGTTTGCTTCGGAACAGGCCTTCGGGAAGAAGGATGGATTTGTTCTTAGAGACACCCTGTCGGGGTGAAAGACCAAATATGGGAGCCTAATAGAGAGTGCTTGAAGTTCAGAAACTCTACATGCCGAAGTAATGGCCACTAAGAAAACTGTCTTACAAGAAAGGAACTTCAAAGGACAAGAAGATGCAGGCTCAAAGGGGGAAGCATGAGTTGAGACAGCACCAAATTTAGATTCTAGGGAGTAATCTGATGTCTGATAGGGGGTCAAAGGTGATGAGTCCCTTTCAAAAAGGCTTAACATAATCTGTGGGACATAATGTTAGAACCTCCGCCTCCCACATGGAAGTTAGATATGGCAGCCAATTGAACCCTTATAGTAGCGGCAGCCGCACCACCGTGGAAAAGTGAAGTAAAAAATTCCAGAATGCTATGAATAGGGGCGATAAAGGGATCAATACCATGTTGGGAAGCCCAATGACCAAATCGTTTCCATTTGCTGTTTTATATAGTTTCCTAGTGGAGACTTTATGAGAGGAAACCAGAATATGCTGAACTGCGGGAGACAAATCATGAGACCTGGCTAGGTTGGGAAGTGGAGCAGCCAAGCTGTCAGTTTGAGGGATACAAGAGAGGGGTGAAGAACTCCCGACTAATGAGTCAGAAGGTCTGGCACTGGGTCCAGAACCCAAGGTTCTTCCACTTGGTATTGTTGAAGGAAGGTGAACCATATCTGCCGAGGCATGGCTATCAGAATAACAGTCCTTCCCAAGCTTTTGGCTTTCTGTAAAAATTTGGGGATCAGCGGGGATGGAGAAAAGGCATATAGGAGACCCGAGGGCCAATCGTGTACGAGTGCATCCCTTGGGATGTCCCCCGTTGGAGGGTACAAGGCAAAGTAGCTTCTGCATTTGGCATTCATCGGGGATGCAAAAAGGTCGCAGCAAGGCTCGCCCCATTTGCGAAATATCCTTTCCGCCACTCGTTCTTTGAGGGACCACTCGTGAGGCATCAGAATGGCTCTGCTCAATTTGTCCACTATCACGTTGGATGACCCCGGGATGTGCATTGCTATCAGGAAGCGCCCGGTGGATACAGCCCACTGCCAAATTCTCAGTGCCTCTCGGCATAAGGGGTAAGATCTGGTTCCCCCTTGCTTGCTGATGTACCAGACTACCGACATGTTGTCTGTCTGTATTGCAATCGTCTCTCGAGGTAGAGAGTCATGAAAGTGTTGCAATGCTAGGAACACCGCTCTCAACTCCAAGACATTGATGTGCAAACTGGATTCCATCTCTGACCAAGTACCTTGGACAGTTCTTCCCTGACACAACCCCCCCCACCCTATCAGGGAAGCATCCGTGGTCACTGTGGCTGTGGGAGGGGGGAGTACAAACAGATGACCTACAGTAACTTGGTGGCTGTTCAACCACCAAAGGAGGTCCTTTTTGTAAGTATTTGTCAGCAGAATCTTGTGTGATGTTGGAAGTTGTTGATAAGACCACTGTGTGAAGAGTAACCATTGGAGTATCCTCATGTGCATACGCCCCAGAGGAACCACTATGAGAGTCGCTGCCATGGTGCCTAACAGCTTCAGAACATGGAATGCAGGGACTTTCTTTTCCATCAACAAAAGGGATACTTGGCTTCGTAAAGAGATTACTCATTCTTGAGGCAATCTGACCAGGGCGGTGGTGGTGTCTAGATCTGCTCCTATAAAGGAAATATGCTGCAACGGAGATAAAGCAGATTTTATTAAATTTAAGGTTATGCCCAACTGGGAGCACAGGCTGATAGTGTAATCTCTGGCGTGAATCAGTTGATGCCTGGTGGTGGTGGTGAGGAGCCAGTCATCGAGATATGGAAACACCCAGAATCCTAAATGTCTCAGGTGAGCCGTGACCACTGCCATGCATTTGGTGAACACTCTGGGGCTGTGGTGAGACCAAAGGGCAGAGCTCGGAATTGGTAGTGACTGGCCCCCAGTCAGAAACGCAAGTGATCTCTGGATGGCCTGGCCATTTTGATGTGGTAGTACGCATCCTTGAGATCTATCGAGCACATCCAATCACCAGTTTCAAGAAATGGAAGTATCGATTGAAGCGTGACCATTCAGAACTTTTCCTTTTTGACAAAGGTATTTAGTTTGCTGAGGTCTAAGATGGGCCTCCATTCCCCTGTTTTCTTTGGAACTAAAAAGAAGCTGGGATGAGTTCCGGATCCTACCTGGTCCGCCGGGACTGGCTGGATGACTCTTTTTTCCAGCAGCCTTTGAATTTCTATGGCTGCTAGATTCCGCAGACTGGGTGGAACATCTGGGATTCATGCACGAATGGAAGGGGATTCTGAAAAGGGAATGATGTAACCTCTGGTAATTATGCTTTTTACCCAGAAATCTGATGTAATTCCTAGCCAAGTGTCTGGGTATAAAGCTAAGTGACCCCCGACTGCCTCCAGAGCAGGACGGTCGGGCCTCCTCTCAAGAGCGCTGATAGGGCTTGCCAAGGAACTGCTCCCTGTCACCCTGGTTCTGCGGACCCCCTTTGCCGCCTGGGTGGTGTCCACCATTATACCCCCTCCTCTGCCCCTGGAGGGGGGTTCATCACGTGTGTTCTGGAAAGCTCCTTGGGACTTCCGGAACCACATTTTTCCACCTTTCTGCCCTTTGGGGTATGGTCTAGTGGGGGTGAAAAAACAGACTCCTACGATAGATAGAGTCTTTCCTTCCTGCTCACACCTAGTGAGCGTCTTCTTGACTTTAGGCCCAAACAAGGAAGAGCCATCAAATGGGGTATTAACAAAGGAAGGCTTCCGCAAAGGAGCATAAGCACATCCAGGATTGTCTCTGCAGAGCTATCACTGAACCTGCTGCCCGGCTCGATCCCTCGGCTGCATAAGAAATGACCGCATGGAAGAGTTTACAATGTAATTAAGGGTGTTAAGCTGTGCCGTCACTTTCTCGGAGACAGCATCATCTGTGTTGCCCTGTAGAGTATCTCCAAGCTCTTTGAGGAGATCTCATTGAAGACGGGTAAAGTGGGTTAAATAGTTAAGTGATCTCATTGCAAATGTCGCAGAACTAAAGATGCGTTTCCCATATCTGTCCATTGTCCTGGAATCTCTATTAGGAGGATGGACAGAAGAAGAGGTCTCTGACATCTCTTTCTTGGTGGCTGCCACCACCACCATAGCATCAATGAGGACTCCCTTTGTAAGAAAAGACTTATCCTGAGGGGAGGTGATAAATTTGTTGGGCCTCTGAGGGACCGGTTCCATGGAATCAGACTCCCACGCCTTTCAAGCAATCAAGTCCATTAATTCATCGAAAGGCGGAGTAACCCAGGAGGTGGAAGGTTGAGACCCAATGGCCTTCAGGAGCACTGACTGATCCTCAGTAGGGGTAAGGGACTGCCAGTCACCCCTCTGCTTAAGTATTTCTAGGATGTCTGCAAATGAGACATCCTCTGAGGGGGACCGTGGGGACCCTTCTGATTCCTCTAAGTCAGTGTCTGATGTCAAGGATTCCTGAGGGGAATCCAAGTGCTTCCTCTTGCACAGTCTCTTTCTAGGGACTTCATCAGTGGGGGCGTCTGGTGAAGTCTCCGTAGAGCAGGGGTCGCCCGATGGGGTTACCTGAGGCTCTGGGTCTCGACGTTTGGTAGGAACCTGTGATGCAGAGACAGAATGGGGCCCTTTAGGGGAGGAAGAGGAAGGACCTAAAGAGGTAAAAGTCTTAGCAGACATGACCTTCCTCATGGCGTCGAAGTCACTGGTGTCTCGGTCCAAGGAGTCCGCCGGTTCCGAAGAAGATGGCAGTCTTCTCGGGGCTGAGACCACGGGCTCCAAACCAGAGGATGGAGCCAAGCTCAACTGCACCGAGGCCCCAAGAGGAAGAGTCGGAACCGAAGCCTCAGTTCGACTCTGCCCCCCGGAACCAGCGAGAGAGTGTCAGCTCCCTGACCCTTCGATCGGAACCGAAGATGTCAAGGTCGACGGGGCCAAAGGCACCGGAATAGGCCTCGGCTCCAAGGGTTCCACAACTATCAGGTCCTCACCTTCCGGCTCAGAAGGCTCGATTGGTCTCGGAGGAGGAGCAGAAACCATGATGGGGGGTGTCGGGCTTCGATGCCAGATGAGATGAAGCCAAAAGCAATTTGGCAATGGTCGGGTTCTCCAAGAGTCTCTGCACTATATGGTCCATATCGACATCCGAGAGGGTCCTGGAATAACAGGTCGAAGGAGCCAAAGAATCCACTGACCAAAGGATCGGAGACTTTAAAACCTCCAGTACCAGTTCCAAACTCTGGACTTAGCTCCGAGACAAAGGTTCGGTGCTCGGCTCTGAGGGCTGAGGAGCCGGCGACTGAATCTTCCCTGAGGTGCTCGGAGCCAATGACTTGGGCTCAGATGACACCTTGGAAGACTTCGACCCCTTCAAAGATTTGGAGGTCTGTGCAGACTTATCTAAAGCTTCTAGGAAGTCTAATTTTAAGAGGCCTCTATCGATAAGCTTTCTACGCCTTTCCAGCATAAATCTGCCACTAAAAGAGTGGCAGATTGAACAGTCCTCTTGCAGGTGTAAAGGCCCTAAACAATAAACACATGAGGTGTGGTGGTCGGTGATGGACATCTTTTGTCCACAGCCACACTGCTTGAACCCTGATCTATGTTTTTCTGACATGTGTAAAAAAATGAGAAAACAGCACAATTGCTAAGGTTCAGATCCCTGAACTTTACAAATATTAAGAACACTAGCAATCACACAAAATGTTCAGATCCCTGAACTTTACAAATATTGAGAACACCATCAATCGCACAAAACGTTCAGATCCCTGAACACTCACTAACTCCACTTTGCAGCTATTAAGAACACTAACAATCACAAAAAAAGTTCAGATCCCTGAACACTCACTAACTCTATTTCACAAAAAAAAACAACAGATAGAATCACTGACAGAGCCCTGTCAAAAACTCAACTAAAGAAATGGCCAAAGGCCTAGGAGCAACCGCTCCTAAGAAAACACACAAAGCACATGCTAAGTATCTCAAAAAAATCACAAACTTTCACAGTTATAGAAAATTTTCTGTCAAAAGACAAGAAAAAAAGGGTACTGGCCTGAGCTTCTTGCGAAGAGCGTGAGATCCGTTGTAGCAGCAAACTAGATCTGTGGTTTGGCAGCAGAGCATCATGGGATAGGGACCGCGTCTCGAACTTCTCAGAGATCTAGAGCTTGGAAAGCAGCCAACTCGGAGCCGATGGATTGGCTCCGAACCCACATGTAAGAACAAACGGAGAGATTGAACAACTTCACATCAACAGTTTACTACCCTGACTCTGAGAGCTGGCAAATTCACTCATAACATACAGGAAGTTATGGGAAAGATCTTTAACAGAAGGGTGATGTCTTACCTTGACGTTTACATTTTCAGTCACAACACAGAAAAGCCTAAAGTATCTTCTTCTCTGATACCACCATGATCAATCCCAATTTAATATAAAGTCTTCTGATATTTCATCCACTGGTGTGGTGTACCTCATCAAACTTCTGGGCCTCATTTTTGATAAGAATCAGTTTTCATTTCTTGTGTGTAATAACAAAACACAGTCAGAAGTTTAGTTTGTTGCACTGGGCTAGAAAATAAATCCAGTGGTAACTTGACTTCTGGTCTTCAAATGTTGCCCCTGTCAAACCCTATTACTACTTAATTCCTTCCTGATAATCTGTACTTCAGTTTGGAAATGTCTGACTGTTAGATCATCCTTTGTGCTTTAGGGGTAGTGGGCACACATAAGTGCCAGAGATGGTCTCATGAATACTCCCATGATGTAAATATGGAGACTTCCATACTTGTGTTCTTATGTGATAATCTCTAGGTACCCTTGTGAAGATAGGTGAAGGCTGCCAGCCTAGCTAGATAGAATTGTGTAGATAATTCTGTCATTTGTAAATATTAATGTAAGCCATGGGCTTGTTCTCTTAAATGTAAAAAGACTGTATTGTTTGTTGAACTGAAAAAAATGTAACAACAGTGCACTCTGCTGTAAAAAAGCTGATAAGTCAAGCATTGTGAAATTCTTTGATCTAAAACTTGGAGCCGAGATGTCTAGAGCGAGGCATTCTGCCTATTGTTTTGAGGCCAGATTTAATGGCTAGAATTTACAAGTATAATTTCTTTTATTGCTCTGGCTTCCTGACCAGCTTCAAGATCAAAAGGGCTATTAACCTCTGAGTTTCTGTTAGCCTGGGAACCCGAAAGAAAAGATGTAATCTGAAATGAATCTGTAGTACTGTGTTATCAATTTAAGGACAGAAAGAATGAGAGCATTGAGCATTTGTTTTAAGAACATCCAACTCATCAGTGCTGTCTTGCTCTATTTTAAGTTTATTTAGAATTGTGTTTTCTGTTAGATATAGCTAGGAAAAAGGAAGATTTGATTAGTTTTTTTTCTGTATTGATGCCAGAACTTTTCTACTGTATTATTTTAAGTATTTCTCAGTGATCTCTGAACTCTTGACTAGCACTGTGTAGTAAGAAGTATTGTCTTGTGTTTTTATTATTTATTATTTAATATTTTTAAACCTTTCAACTGTGTCTGTTTTGTGTAGAGATAATTTAAGCTGTAGAGTACATTGGATGTATATAGTGATGCTGGCCAAACCACTCCAATAACCCTTGACTGTTCAGTTGCACTTACCATTTGGATAAGGGCCTTTTAGTAACTGATAAATATTAGTGGGTGGTGGTAAGTGGTACTACCGTATAGTCTGGGTAAAAGGGGCACAGCTGGAGAACCTGTGCCAGCCTTCCCCAGGAGTGTCTATGTGGTTGTATATAACTCTTATCTCAAAGTGTGTGTGTGTCAGCTACTTGGACAGGGACATGAAGCACTGGTTGGACAGAGAGGTTGCTGGAGGTTTTAGCTTGCCCACCATGCTGAGATCTGCACCCTATAGCTGTGCCAGTAGGGAGTCTTACTGGGACCTAGAGAGAAAGGGAGAACCCAGTCCTAGACTGACTGTGATCTCTGTGTGCTCTTAAGGGAAATTGTACTTTACTATATTTTCCCTATATGGACACCCCTCACTGGTGTTAGTGGTGAGGACTGAGGCTCCTTGATTGCTGGGCCAGTGCACAGGTGTCACAACCTACCATCAGAATTTCATGTATGACCCCATATGATGACAAAGGGAAAACATCTCAAGTCTTCATTCCTTCCATGATATGTCAATCCCAGAGTGATTCATAATCCATCATACTAGTTTAACAGCTAAGCATCACAACTCTCCACCATAGTAACGGGACTCAAAGAAGGTCTGTAACTTAGAGTAGCAAGTGAGATCCACTATGGTAAAAAAAAAAAAAATAAATAAATCTTGGTTTACCAAAAGCACCATGCACTTTGACCAAAAGCTGACCATTAGAGCTAAAATAAAAATAAAATAAACGGCTCAGGGTGCAGAGAGGTGCAGAATATCAAGACCAACTGAAAAAAAGGAGCTTCACCAAACTTACACATCCACAGCGTCTATTTGCAAAGAAATAAAAGGTAAAATAACGTTAGCGCTTTCACGACTGCTCCTGTCGCTTCATTTTTTTATATATACTTTTATTCATGCACATTTATGGATTGCTTTTAGATAAAAAAAAAATTCTTATAGTACTTTTAACTATAATATTAGCTTGTCTTAATTATATAATTGAAACATCTGATTCCTATCAGCTGATACTTAACATGTGATATAAACTGATTGGATAGACGCTTAGTTTGTCTGATGAAGCGACAGGAGCAATCGTGAAAGCGCTAACGTTATTTTACCTTTTATGTCTTTGCAAATAAACGCTGTGATAGTGTAAGTTTGGTGCAGCTCCTTTTTTTCAGTTGACCATTAGAGCTCACTGTTTTGAGAAATGATGATTAATACCATGCTATCAGGTTCAAAGCCTTTCCATTTATGAGCTCACTACATGAGCCATACCACTCAACCTCTTAGAACAAGAAATCTGTACAAAGCCACCTTACATAATGGGGGGACAAAGGCCCAAAAATAGAGACAGAGTTTAAATATTGCTCTTATAAACTTCAGTAGCTAGAATTACAGTATTTGTGTTAAACTGCATTTTCTAAAGGATATGAAGTCTGAAACTCAAATGTATGTCATTATGTAGTGATTTCGTTCCTCAGATCATCTCAGTCATTTGCCAAAAAAACAGAAATTGTATGAGGAACTGACCAAAATTTTGAGGCAAAAATCTGGACATTCTGTGAAAATCTGTACAGTTGAGAGGTATGTGAGCATGTATACATTTGAGGTTATTGTAACTCAGGGCATAATATTATGTATGTTGCATGGATTCACAGAAAGCTGAAGAGATTACAAAACACAGAGCTAAATAAAATATATGATCATACAAATGGCAATGTATTGACCAGCTATGTGAATTTCAGATCAGACTCATTGAAAAAAAATTTCTAGAAATTTCCAACTGGACCCCTATAATAAGCAACTGGCTTTCTGAAAGTGCCTGAGTCTGTAATCTAAAGATAACTAGACTAGGGCACACAGGGAATGGGTGGGGTTGCATGCAGCTCTGGTAACTACTCAGGAAAAGGTAAATTGCTAGTGAAGAAAGAATGCCCAGATGAGCTACCAAAACAGTAAGTTGAATATCTGAGGAGGGACTGGAATGATGATGAAAGAGAGTGTTCAGTATGAAAACACTGGAAGGGACAAAAGAAAAGGAGATGTATGGCACTGATACATCACATTGTTCAGATACAAATGGGTGGGGTGGAGACATAGAGGAAGGAGACTCATACTCATGTTGCAGCTGGAAGGGGAAAAATTCCAGAGAATAACATAAGAAATGTTATTTCATGCAGAATGTGGTGTGGTTCTAGAATGTGTTGCCAAGGCAATGGTGGACTGCAGATCAGCAAAGAGTTCAGTAGTGAAAAGAAGCGACAGAAGAAGAAGGGCACGAGTGGAGAAGCAACTGAACGATGGGTACTTTACAACTCTTGGGTGAACATGAAAAAACTTCTCGTTCTAGCACTTCTACACAGTTACATCTATTTTATAATTAAATGGAGTCAGAGCACAGTAAGCAAGTTTAGAATGTTTACTACAACACTGCTCAAAATGAACCTTCCTTTCTTAGCACTCATAAGTTAACTTCACAAGATAGTTTATCCTCTGCATTGGCTTTTGGAATTAATCCATTACCCTACCTAACCCTGCTTTAATTTCTATCTACAGCAATGCTTCTGTTATATGACATCAGACTTGGTGAACTAAAATCACATTACACAGAATAAACTGAACATAACTAAGAAGCCCTGTAAAACAGAGGCAGGACTTTGTACTATGACAACTAAGCTGCAAAACATGGGCTTATACAAGTAAAAATCAGTCTGAACATCAGAGCCTTAGTAGCTTATGTAATTTTGCAAATAATTAACAGATTTGTATGTTAGTTCTGTCCAAGTCCAGCAATAACAGATAATGAAAACATCACGTAGGCATAGTTAGGTAAAAAAAATATCATGTGAAATGTTCAGCATGGGCTTGCATCTACAAGGCCACATTCTAGAATCAGGATCAAGTATTAAATCAAATTCCCATGCTCTGAATGAAGCCTGGGTAAATATTTTTCCCTCCAACATTCTGGAACCACTACACATAATCTGTGTGGTCTATTCCTAAAAATCTCCTATTTCTGTCTGATTGTAATGAAAAAAAAAACACATGGCTGACCTTTAGGATAAATACAAGTCAGTTTTGCCCCGTAATTAGAATACTGTACCCCCCCCATGAAAAGGCAGGGGGGGGGTAGTGAGCATGCTGCTGAAGTTTTACACCTCAGGTACCAGTTTATAGTAAAACATTGCATAGCAATTGTATTTGACTTTGAGATGCTCCAGTAACCTGATCCAGCAACAGAGTCTCTAGAAGTGCTTTGAACAAAGTTCCATAGTAATGTTTCAAGGAAGATCGTAGATCCAGAAACAGAATTAAGTTGCAATGTTTGGAAGAAGGTAGACCACACTGCAGGTGCACAGATTTTATCCATGCAGACACTCTAAAAGAGAGGTCAAAGAAGTGGCCACTGCCTTGGTGGAGTGGGCATTAGAGGCCACCTCAGCTTCCATGCTTCTTATAGCAGAAGAAAATTACAGATACGCAAGCACCTGAATGAGCAATGTGTGAACCTTTTTGCATCATCTAACCTTAGAAAAAGATGCACAGAGTTGTTAGTCTAGAAGGGAGACATTATATTAATGTAATAATGTAGTTCATCTATAGACATCTGTGACATGTAGAAAATACTCACCCTGATTGGACCCATCCAAAAAGAAGACATGCAGCTCAACAGACTGGTTTAAAGTTTCTGTGGAAGCAGCATTAAGAAAGAAAAGGTTTGTTTTTAGAGAAATGCTATCCTTACAAAGAATAAAATACAGTTATGTAAGTAAACTTACCATAACAGTATAGGTTTGAATGATCACTGCTGCAGTAGTCTTAGCTATATGAGTTATAGCCTGCATAGGATATAACAGCCAGCTTCCATAGCTTCATGACACCTTCTACACACCCAAACCATCAGTCAACTTGAGCTGAGCTGACTAAAAAACAGGTTTAGGTGCCAAGCCCTTGCTAACAAAGAGAAGGAAGCTAAGCCCAGAAAAGACAATGTTAGGAATAACAAAATTAAAATGTCTTCACCCTGCCATAAACAATAGATCAAAAAACAAAGGGGATGGAGGAAGGAAGCAATTACTGCAGCAGTGATCATTCATATATCTACTGTTATAGTAAGTTTACTTACATAACTGTATTATGTTCGGTTCATCATAGTGATCACTGTTGCAGTAGCATTAGCTATATGGGTAAATTACACTAGTTTACTGCATTTGGAAGATGGAAGGAGAAGAGTTCAGGAGCCCCAGTGGAATGTTCCTTGCAAAGCCTAATCTAGACCTAGAGAAGGAATCAAACTTATAAAAGTAAGACCAGTGGGCCAAGCTGTGGCTTCTAGAATACTTCTAAAATCAAGTCCCTTCCAAAAAGCCATAGATGAAGCTAAGGACTTAGTAAAGTGGAGACTTTAGGGATTCCCTGCAGATCGCTCTGTCGGACATGCTGGGTGAGCAGATTAGATTGACTTGGGAGATTATTTTTTTGAGTTATGATGTAGAATCGGAATTGCCTAGACATAGTAAAGCCTTGCTGAGTCTAATTATGGTGGCTGCCAAAAATGCATTTGCTAGAAACTGGAAATCAAAGTGTAGACCAACTTTACTAGAAGTAGTGAACATAGTAACAAGAGATAAAACAACTGGAATTGAGATCTTTAGAATAGGAAGGGAGCAAATACATAGGAAAAAATGTGAATTGTGGGAACAATATATACAGAGCAGGAATGAGGTTTAAGAGGCAGGATTTGAATGAGCCATATAATGCTTAACTGACAATGACTGTATAGATTATATGTGCTGTATAATGTCTGCAAATACAGTTGTTTCAATGGTGTCTGCGATGTATACTGTTTGCAGCTAAAGTGGTATCATGTTGTTTGTTTTTCATTTGTATAAATTTAATATTGCCTATGTCATGTGTGAAAATTAAATAAAGATGTTTGTTGGAAATAAAACTTAAATATCTCTAAAAAAAGGATAGTACCTGAGTTGTCTGTAGATATCCAAGGTATGGGCTATCCTTTCTACCTCATTTTAGGTTCAGGAAAGAAAATGGGGAGATGGATAGTTTGGCTAAGTAAACTCGGATACCAATTTAGGTATAAAAGGAGGATTAGTTCTCAAAGAAAGCCTTTCTCTGTGGAAAATGAGATAGGGTTAACTCATTATAAGAGGTTGCAACTCAGATACCTTTCTTGAAAAGGTCAGAAGAATCAGTAAAACTATTTTGCATGTTAAGAGCCTCAGGTCAGCCATGTTAGCTGATTCAAATGGAGCATGTTAGCTTCTCTAGCACAAAATTAAGATCCCAAGGAGGGGCCAGTGGTTTTCTTGGAGACCTCTTATGTAAACCCCTTTCAAAAACATTTCAACCTGAGAATGCATTGAAAGAGGAGGTTCCATGGGCAGACATGCTGAAATGGACAATAAATAAACATTGTTGGAGGAGTAAAAAAGGCAGTAGGATAGAAACTCATGCAAATATTGTAAAACCAAAGAATATCTAGTCCTGAATGGGTGCTGGTTATGTTATTGGTACCAACTAGAAAACATTTTCCTTTTACTAATATATGATTTTTTAGTAGCAGGCTTTCTCGCCTCCATTAGTACCTGCTGCACTTCCTCAGTAAACAGATGGCTAAAGAGAATTAAGACCCTATCATCCAGACAGTCAACTGAAGTTGATTGGGGTCAGGGTGTATCAAACACCCCTGCTCTTTGGGTGAGTAGATCCAGTCTGTGAGGAAGGTTGTGGTAATTTTGCAAAAGAAAGAACCACAGTTGCCTGGCCAAGCAGGGAGTCACCTCAGTGATCTTGTGGGATTCCTTCTGAATCTTCAGAAGAACCCTGGATATAAGTGAAAAGGATGACAAAACATTATTGTCCAAAGAAAATAAAAGGCATCTGTCATTCAGGCCTTCTTGCATGGAGTCCTAGAGCAGAATCTTGCCAGTTGATTATTCAGAGGGGAAGCAAACAGGTCTACTTAAGGAACTCCCCACAGATGAATCAAATCTTGGAAGACCCCCGATCTATATTCCATTCATGAGAGTCTGCTCTGGTCCTGATCAGCTTGTATGCAACACACACTTTTGCTCTGATGGAATGCAGGATCTCTGTTGAGTGAAACTGTGCTGTGAAGCTATATCCCAAGCTAACATGAATAATCTGCAAAAAAGGGAATGACCTAGTTTCCCTTTGCATGTTGATATACCATATGAATGTGCAGGAACGGCCTTAAGCCAACTGGTACCCTAGGCAAAAGGGCTCCATGGTCCCCCCCATGCACACCACCCAGTGCCCCCATCCTGGTCTACCTATACCAAATAAATACTGGAAAAGTGCCCCTGATAGAGAGGCACCCTAGGCGGCCGCCTAGTTGGCCTATGCCTAAGGCCGGCTATGTGAATGTGGTACAGTCTATAACAACACCCTGAAGAGGTCCTGGGGGCCAAAGATGATTCAGAGAGTTAAGTGCCTTGATCAGGGCGGGCATCTCTTTTATATTTATGTGTTTGCATCTGTCCTTGGTGTTCCACACACCTTCCACTTTTATCTCTGTTGAAACTGCTTGCCAAGTAAAGTCCAAGGCATCTGTGGTGGGAGAAGGGAGACCTGCATTTAAGGCTATTTGCTGTTTCCACCAAATGACTTCCTTTCTGACAAACCCCAGCACTGGGATTTTAAAAGAAAAAAGATATTGGTGCTGGGACCAAAGAGACTTCATATACCATTGTATCTTTCTCATGTGGAGTATTGCCAGGGGTATCATAAGATTCAGAGATACCATGAGACTCAAAGTCCTGAGGTATTCCCTCACAGTGACTGAAGTATGAGTGGAAAACATTAGAAACAAATCTAGATAGATATATGTTTTTTCAGAGGGGCTGCAGCCAACTGCCATAGAGTATCAGTAGTCTATGACAGAAGAATGCCAAAGAAATTGAAAAGTAAGGTGCACGAGATAGTGGTGTGACCAGCACTACTGCATGGTACAGAAACCTGGGCAGTAAAGACAGAACAGTTGAAGAAGCTAGAGATGATGGAAATGAAGTGCCTGAGAAAGGTGGTAGGATACACACTGTGGGACAGACGAAGAAATGAGGACATAAGAGCAGACACCAAAGTAGCTCCAATTACAGCAAAAATCAAAGAGAACAGATTACGGTGATTTGGGCACATGTGTAGAAAAGCAAAAATAACAATCGGGTGAGGAAGATTTGGGACAGACAGGAAGAAGGTAAGAAGAAGCAAGGACGTCCAGCAAAGAGGTGGATGGATTGTATGAAAGAAGATCTGTGACATTCAAGCATGACTGTTGAAGAAGGCAGGAGTGTGGCACTGAATAGAGAGAGTTGGCGACAGTTAACACAATACCCTGACCCCATGTAGAAAAATGTGAAAAAGGGGATGCTGATGATGATATATTTTTCCCTGTGGAAAAAAAAAGCTCTTTGAACTGAGGTGCTATGCTGAAAGCCCATGATAATGGAATCCTACCTTGTGTAAGTGATTTCTCACCCAAGTGTGAGATTTCTGACACTTTGAAAAAAAACTGCAAAAATAAGCAAATTGTATAAATATGGAAAAATGTAGACACTCCGTAGCCTGCGGTGAGTTCTACCTCTGATTAGATCCTTTGTGAACATTTCTGGTTTAATGGATAGTCCAAAGGGTAAGACAGACAACTGATAATGTAATCTTAAGAAACACCTGAAGTCTGGATAAATAGGGATATGATGATAAGTATCGTTCAAATATAGTGTTACCAGGAAACTTGAAAGGAAAAAGCAGTAGGGTGTGAAATTATATAATTTTGAATTTGGGCATTATCACAAACAGGTTTAGAAAAGAAATATCCAGAACAACTATTTTCTTTCTTTGGAACTAAAAACATCCTAGAATAAAAACTTTTTCACAATTGGGAAGGAGGAAATGGTACTGTTACAAACTGAAATAGCATGTGATGGACAGGTAGAAATAAAAAAAGTCTGGAGTAGTGTTTCAGAGATTACCCCCTGGAAAAGGAGGAATTTCTTCCCACTACCATCTGTAGCCTTGATGAATGATTTTCAGAACCCATTTGTCTGAAACTCTCTGTGCCTAAAGATAAAAGCGGAGATTCAGACTTTCTGAAAGGGAAATGAGACGGCTAGGGTGAGGGGGACAAGGTCCCTCAAATAGTTATTCTGACATGATGGAGTGTTCTTGGTTTTGAGAGGCTCCAGAATTCTCTCTGAAACCCCGTTGCCATTTTTTTTTAAATGACTGTTTGTGTTAAGCACTTATTTTCATAAGTGAGTGAGTAGATGGCAGGTCACCATTTTTGAAGGGCTGGCAGATCTTCTGGTGGGGAAACAAGCTCTTAGCACTTTACCTAAGGACATGAGAATCTGGTTGGCAGACCGCAAGTGTAACTCTGCAGATGAGCTGGGGAAAAAAGGGGATCTCTAAGTACCAAGCAGGACATCACTGCACAGGAAGGGGATACCCAGTGCTGCACATGGATATAAGGGAACCCATGGTGGACAGCCTACACCACCCCAACAGAGTCTACCAGTAACAGGGAAAGCCACTAGTTCAAGTACATGGCCATGATCAAGGATTAAATGTTTTAAATGTAACCAGTGGGACCATGTAGCATATAGATGTCCATGGAGGCATGGTGGGGAAGAAAAGGTGGGGGAGCCAGCAAGTAAGAATAACAGTATGCCAGTGGTAAGTTTCCTGGAGACAGCAGGGGTACAAAACCATCACCAGAGGTTATATCCTATCTTAGTGGATGGAAAACAGATCATTGCTAAAACAGACACAGCCTCTGACATAACCAATGTGAAGCCTGCAGTGGTTAAAGAGGAGCGGTACTTGCTTGGGCATCCACTCCAGTCAGAGCTTTAGGAGGGACCCCATTCCAAATGCCTCTGGCCAGGGTTCACCTTGACTGGGAAGGTGGAAAAGGAAGCAAGGAAGTAGGTGTGTTTGAGGATATCCCTGCAGATGTCTTGACAGGAAATGATTTTGGTAATTGTCAGAAAAATATGTATTAGTAATATGCTTAGTGCATCTAGAGCTTGAAAAGGGTTAACACATTTATTCTATTTCATACTGCATAAATCTGTACAAACTGCAGATGCTTTCAGACCTTGTATTGTTAGCTAAAATCTTGTTTGTGCCTTGGAAATTTACTGAGAAGCAGATGATTCCTGCTTATGTTAGGAAAATAATGAATAGAACTATACTACTTGTATGAAGCTTAGGCAAGAAGTTATGTTTGTGCTGTGAGAAAATACACAGCTGTAGAAGCTATAGATAATTAAAACAAAGCCTGTTTGAAAATATGAACTGCAATCAGCATTTGCTTGTATCTGAGTTAGAAGAGTACCTTGAAATGTAACACTGTACAATAAAAGCCTGTAAACGAATTAGTGCCTACCAAGGCCAGGTTGTTTTTCTCAAAAGTTTCTCACAAATCTAGTCATGTCAGCAGAAAATCTGAGTAACATCTGCTGTAAAACAATACTAAAAGTTGTGTTTGATTACGTCAGCCATAAAAGGCCATGTCTTGTAAAACAGTATAAGAATAAGCATACTTCCTGTTAGTAAACAAATCCTTGTATTTGCATATTTTTGTCTCCTTGCAGCAAGTAATTAAATATGCCTTAACTGAACCTTACGTGTATTGGTCTTTGAAGTTTTTTCCTTTGACAGTAATGCAATACCTTGTGTACATGCAGTTACATGCAGTCAGGCTTGTGGACCCTCTGAAATGGCTCCTCAATCACAGGCAAAGGCATCAAAGGACCTTGTCTCCTGCCTTGTCTACCTTTTGGCACTACTCATAGATCCTGCAGTACCCTGTTACATCCCTTACAATGGTAGCCTGGAGGAGACCCTGACAGACCTCACACCTGAAGCCAGAGCTGGTGAGGTGGCTATTGCAGGGAGAGAGCTGCCCTGTAGCAGTGAGCCTGAAGGTGAGCCACAGCTGCTGTTAGGTACTAGTATTCCCTTTGACAGAGTGACTGCAAGGGCAGAGGTGAGTGGTATTACTCAGGCTGACATTGAGGGACACTGTATGAGGATACCAGACTTCATATGGAAGGGGAGCTGGGAAGAGTTGCAAAGACAGAGTTGAGACAGCCTCACCTCTCAGATCCTACACTGAGATTCATGAGGGAGGTAGCTAGGGAAGCGCTTGACTCTCAAGAAGAAGGGGAGTCTATATACTAGAACAAAGGGTTACTGTAGAGAGAGTGGAACCCTTAGCAATGGCTAGAGGGTGAGGTAATACAGTAGTTGGTAGTGCCTAGAGCCTACTACAGTCTGGCACTTCTAGCCATAGCCCATGACATTCCTTTTGCAGGTCATATGGGCATAAAGCATATCAAGAGCTGTATTATTCAGAACTTTTATTGGCCTGTGATTGCAAGGGATGTAACAGGGTACAGCAGGACCTGTGAGCAGTGCCAAAAAGTAGGCAAAGCAGGAGACAAGGTCAAAGCTCCTTTGACGCCTTTGCCTGTGATTGAGGAGCCATGTCAGAGGGTAGCTATGAATATTGTGGGGCCTCTGAGTACCCGAAGTTCCACAGGGAAGATGTATATCCTGGTGGAGTAGATTATGCTACTAGATACCCTGAGGTAGTGCCTCTGTCCTCCATCAAGGCAGAAAATGTGGCAAACATCTGTTAGAGATTTTTAGCAGGGTAGGCTTCCTGAGAGAAATACTGACTGACACAGGTGCCAATTTCATGTCAGACCTGCTGGCTTGTCTGTGGAAGCACTGTGGGGTGAAGCACCTAAAAACCACCCCATACCATCCCCAGACTAATGGTCTTGTTGAGAGGTTAAACTCTACACTACAGACCATGCTATGGGCATTTACAGACCAGTTTAAGAGAGAGTGGACAAATATCTGCCCCATCTGCTGTTTGCATACAGACAGGTACCCCAGGAATCCACAGGCTTTTCATCCGTTGAGTTGCTGTATGGACATAGGATGAGGGGAGGATTTAGATTTGATTTGTGATGAATGGGAGGGTGAGTGTGAATCCCACAAGGAGTCTGTTGTGGCATATGTTCTAAACCTCAGGACAAGGCATAGGAAGCTCATGGGCTTGGCCCAGGAGAACCTGGCAGGAGACAAACAGCAGATAAACATCTGGTATGATAGGAATGCTCAAGAAGGACCCTTCAAAGTGGTAAGGAAGGTTGGTGTTGTTAACTACATGGTAAAACTGCTAGGCAGGCAGCAGGGGCACAAACTGTACCATGTTAACATGATGAAACTTTACCATGACAGGGAGACCCTTGTGCTGAGTATTTGCAGCAGGTGGCAGGAAAAGTCTGAGGGGGAATCTATGGCTACATCAAGCCAGCCAGCAAAATGCCAAGTTATTAAGGTAGAGCCTGCAGGCATATGACATGACAGTGCAGCACTGTAGTGTGGTCAGCAATGTCAATGCAGATGGCTTCTCAAGATAGGGGATGAGTTAATGTATTCCCACACAGGTTCATTCCTCTCAAGCAGTGTTTCTCCAAGGTCACTTGAGAAACTAGCTTAAGTCGTCAAAGGGGGAGAGATGTGATGAGGATACTGGAAGAAAAGAGGTTAATCTCAGTCCAGCTAACTTTGAAAAACAGTCTGAAATTATATTACCTAGTTTAGGCTATAAAGATTGTATCTTACAATTCTGATTGCTGACACAGACAAAATGTCTGTGAAAACCGGGACTAGGAATCTTACTGTATTGTCCTTTGGGGTGAACTAATTGCTACCCTGGAAGGGTGGAAGTTTTTGAAATGGGTTTATAGCTTCCAGATGCTATAACACATCTTAGCAAAGCTCTGTGTGTGTATGGTAACACATATGTGCAATATTCTGGCTCAGTTTCTAGTAAAGGGCGTAGTGTGGGAACTAAAAGTCAGCTGACCAGATGTATGTGATGCCATTCTGTAATCCAGCACTGAAATGATGTTTTAATACTAGATGAGACAGAAGTCTCAGAGCAGTCTATTTTTGAAACCTGACAAAGAAGGACCACTCACCTACACCACCTTGCCTTGTTCTAGTAGGTGAACTAGGGGACAGTAATTATTTAGATCAGTCAGGAAAATATAGTGAGACTAGTTAAGTATTGTTTTTTCTGTATCTATGTGACTCGGTATTAATTTTAATACTTCCTGTGAATGAAACTCTGGCTTTTATTGTAAACAGATATTTAGTATTTTCATGTCCTTTTATTATTTATTATTAAATATATTTAAACTTTTCATTGTGGCTGGTCTTTTGGACAATATTTTAACCTTTGACAGTACTTATATTTACAGTGGATATAAAAAGTGTACACACCCCTGTTAAAATGCCAGGTTTTTGTGATATAAAAAATTACACCAAAATAAATAATTTCAAAACTTCTCCCACCTTTAATGTGACCTATAACCTGTACAATTCAATTAAAAAACAAACAATTCTGTTAGGGGAAAAATATAAAAAAAAAAATAAAATACAATAAGCTAGTTGCATAAGTGTGCACACCCTTAAATACTTTGTTGAAGCACCTTTTGATTTAATTACAGCATTCAATCTTCTTGGGTAGGAGTCTATCAGCATGGCACACCTTGACTTGGCAATATTTGCCCAGTCTTCCTTGCAAAAATGCTCCACATCTGTCAGATTGCGAGGACATCTCTTGTGCACAGCCCTCTTCAGGTCACCCCACAGATTTTCTATTGGATTTAGGTCTGGGCTCTGGCTGGGCCATTCCAAAACTTTAATTGTTTTCTAATGAAGCTATTCTTTTGTTAATATGGATGTATGCTTGGGGTCATTGTTGTGTTGAAAGGTGAAATTCCTCATCTTCAGCTTTCTAGCAGACACCTGAAGGTTTTGGGCCAAAAGTGACTGGTATTTGGAACTGTTCATAATTCCCTCCACCTTGCCTAAAGCCCCGGTTCCAGCTGAAGAAAAGCAACCCCAAAGCACGATACTGCCACCACCATGGGAATGGTGTTCTTTTGGTGATGCCAAGTGTTGTTTTGTGCCAAACGTACCTTTTGGAATTGTGGCCAAAAAGTTCAACCTTGGTCTCAACAGACCATAACACATTTCCCACATGCTTTTGGGAGACGATGTATTGTTTTGCAAATTTTAGCTGGGCCTGGATGTTTTTCTGTGCAGGAAAAGGCTTCTGTCTTACGACCCTATCCCATAGCCCAAACATAAGGAGAATACGGGAGATTGTTGTCACATGTAGTACACAACCAGTGCTTGCCAGAAATTCCTGCAGCTCCTTCAGTGTTGCTGTAGGTCTCTTGGCAGCATCCCTGACCAGTTTTTGTGTTATCTTTTCATCAATTTTGGAGGGACGTCCAGTTCTTTTCAATGTCACTGTTGTCCCATATTTTCTCCACTTTTTCGTGACTGTCTTCACTGTGTTCCATGATATATCCAATGCTGTGGAAATTTTTTTGTAACCTTCTCCTTACTGATACCTTTCAACAATGAGATCCCTTTGATCCTTTGTAAGCTCTCTGCAAACCATGGCTTTTGTTGCATCAAGCAACTGAGTAAATGTCAGGAAAATCCTACTAGGACAGCTGAACTTTATTTGGGGTTAATCAGAGTCTCTTTAATTGATGGTGGGTGTGTACCCAAGAAGACTTAATGCTGTAATTAAATCAAAAGGTGCTTTAACAAAATATTAGTTTAAGGGTGTGCACACTTATGCAACCAACTTATTGTACTTTTTTATTTTTTTATATTTTTCCCCTAACAGAATTGTTTGTTTTTCAACTGAATTGTAAAGGTTATAGGTCATATTAAAGGTGGGAAATGTTTTGAAATGATTTATTGTGGTCTCATTTTTTATATCACAAAAACTGTCATTTTAACAGGGGTGTGTACACTTTTTATATCCACTGTATTTGGTGACACTGTGGCCGCTCCTGAAAGCTGTGCTGCATTGGTCAAACACTGCCATTTGTATTAGTATTAATTTTACTCAGTAATAAATGGGTAACCTTGTAAGAGCCACAGAGTAGCTGGCTTTGGAGTGCTCTGGTGGCAGTGCCTATTTTATAGTCTGGGCAGAGGGAGCATAGCTAGTAAATCTGTGCCAGCATTTCCCAGGTGTGTGTGTGTGTGTATGTGAAAATCAAATCTCAAAGAGTGTTTGTGTCAGCTACTTGGAGCAGGGACACAGAACACTGGTTTCACAGAAAGGGTGGTGGAGAACATGGCTTGGAACACTCAGCTGAGGAATTAACTTTACAGCAATGTTAGTGGAGAGTCTTATTTGGGGGCCTGGAGGGGGAGAGAGGGGAAACCCAGCCCCAGGAATGAGTTTGTTCTTGGTGCAGAGAGCTGCATCTGGAAATACTGTGGGTATCTTTGTTCCAAGTGAATGTCCCTCACCATTGTCCATGGTGAGAATTGAGACTCCTTGATCATTGGCTACAGAATGACCCTTCACAGAAGTGCATTGTACTGATGATGGAGACAGTATTTAGGCTATGGACAAGAATAATACCTAGATGTGAAAAGGATAAACAGGTGGTCAATGTAATTAGGACAAAAAGATATAGCACCTAAGAGGTGGAAAAAGGGGACAGGGAAATGGAGAAGGCATAGTGTGAGGAGGCAAATAGAGGGGCAACAAAGGAGAGAAGGGTGCAAAGGTACAAGTTGAAAGTGGAAAGCAAGGTGACAAAAGAGACAAAGAAAGAGAACAGATGATTTTTAAGTATACTGATGAAAGAAGTAAGAGATAGACAAACCCAGTTAGGCTGAGAAGGAATGAAATGTGATCCCATAAGACAACAAGCTAGCATGTGTACTGAATGAGTACTTCTACTGGATGTTCTCTCAGGAAAGGAGGGAAGGGTGACATGCTAGGAATGAGCTATGGCAGAATGGGAAAAGCAGTGGATAGACAGCAGGATACAGAAGGCAGACATGGAAAGAGAATGTATATCAAACAAACACAAAGTACAGAAACTATATGAGTTTCTTCTCAGAGTCCTTAGGAATCAGAGCAGTATGTTAGTACATCCCCTGAAGATCTTCAGCAGATCACTAGTCAGAACAAAACTGAGAAGGACTGGAAAACAATACAGTAGTAACCTTGTACGAGGGATACAGAAGTTAAAAAGTCTGTGGAACTATAGATCAATTAGCCTAAAATCAGTAGCACAGTAGTCAGAGAAAATCCTGAGGGATAAGTTGTCTGCTTTCCTAGAGAATGAACGTCTCCAGTATGACAACCAACATTAGTTTATAGCCAGAAAGAGCTATCAGTCAAATCTGGTCAATTTTTTTTTTTTTCAACTAAATTACAGAAGTAGTAGAAAGTGGTACATCAGTAGACGTTTTATAGGTAGGTGAAATGGGCCATTGAGGCCTTTTTCAGTCAGAAATACCTCCTTGGAACTAGATTCCATAACGTTGTTTATAATTTGCCCAGAGATCTAATCGCTTTACATATATAAATCCTTTGTTACAGAAAAAAAGTAATCAGATATATCAATGAAAAATATTGCATTAGACAGGATTCATGAAGAAAATGCACATATATTAAATAGGGTACTGAACAATCACAAAAGTATTAAAGACACCAGTTATACTTAAGTCTACCTGTCCTTTAGCAAGGCCTTTGACTCGATCTCACGTAAGTGAATACTAGAGGAACATTAGGGACTGGATGTAGAATCCAAACTGAGGAAGAATATTGCATGGTTGAAGGGTAGCCACAGAGGGCTGTGGTGACAGACTTACTGTTATAAATCAGTGAAGGAACTAGTGGATACTGGAGGGGACTAGTCTTGATCCAGTGATCTTCATTTTGTTCATTTCAGGCACATTTGATAAAAGACAGATTAGGATGACAAAGATAAAGCACAACATTAAAGGACAAAGGCATAAAACTAAGGAAGAACCTGAAAAGCCTAACTGGGCAGAACGATGCAGTGCAGGCAAATATATATATATATATATATATATATATATATATACACACACACACACACATGGGTTTACTACAGTTTCTTCGAATGGCAAAATACTTGCCGTTCGAAACAACGAACTGTAACACCGACAATAAAAAAAAGAACGGTGACAATGCAGAACCAAATGCCTGACACATTTGATTCAACATTGTTGCCAAAAGCAGCATATGATAGCCGTATAGGCTATATATGACATATCACGGTTTTGCAGGGGGCAAGCCCCCCCCTGCACCCTTACCCCCACAACCCCCTACTTATATATTCTAACTCTAAGATCGCACTACAGTGGGGATATGGATGAATTTCCAATCCCCAATGTACCACGATCTCCATGCAGATAGCTGAATTACACTTATGCAAATGCAGTAGTGTATTCGCATAAGTGTCTTCAACTATTGTTTGTGCACTCGACATTCTGAGTTTCGGCACACTGCTGCTGACAGAATGTAGTTCGCACAAACAATAGTAAACCATATATATATATATATATATATATATGGGTCTACTTTGGTCGAAATTCACTTAACTAAGCACACTTGACTGAAAGCTCACTTCACTGGAAACTCATTTTGTCGAATGTTATATATGGCCTTTTCCCCGCTGTAATGCGATCCTGGAGTTAGAATATAAAGTAAGGGGGGGGGCACAGCCCCCCACCTATTTTAAATCTTTTAAACCACAGACATGTATACTGAAAAGTACAATGAACAACTCTTTCCACAAGAGAATATAAACTCAAACTGTGGGGGGGGCTACACCCCCACACACCCCCTTACTTTATATTCTAACTCCTGGATCGCACTACAGTGGGAAAAAGGCCATATATTATGTTCGACCAAATGAGTTTCAGTGAAGTGAACTTTCAGTCAAGTGTGCTTAGTGAAGTCAGTTTCGACCAAAGTAGACCCATATATATATAGACATACAAACATACATACAACTTATTCCACAGCAGTCATGTTGCAAAGGAGGGGGTGGGAGGAGCTGACCTGATGGGAAAGGAGTTGTGAAAAGGTCTATGTCTTGTGTATCACATTTTTCTTTATTTTATGTATTGGCCCAGTCCCTTTTATTGTCAAGCCCATCTATGAGTTACGAATTAGAACACCAAGTTCATCAAGGCAAGAGTCCTATGGTCCATTTATTCCCAGTGGTGACAGTGCAGTAAACAAAGAGCAAGGACAAGCTCCAACAGGTGCCAGGGCTGTGCCAAACCTATAGGAACAGTGTGAAGGCTAGGATAGCAGCTGGGAATGTATGCACAGAAAGACAGATTCCAAAAAAAGAAAACACCAAGAAAGGGTTGGTCTCTACTGAGACTAGGTCAAGACACTAAATATTGTCAATTGTTTAGTCTGTACAAGAAGAGAGACATCAGTCAGGTCTGTGATTAAATGTTTTTCCTGGACTATGACCCAGATCTAGGTTTAATATGGGGCCTGTAATCTGGAGGAACCAGTCAGACAGAGAGAGATGGAACTGAGATTAGAAGCTGGCTTGCCTATCCCAGGGGCAGCATGTTGGTGAAGTCCATTTGTGAAATCTGTACCTGGGAGAAAGTAAGTACTGCATCTCCTGAAAATTGGGCCTCATGAAATGTGAACCCAATCTAGGGATTTGCATGTAGTCCAGTCACATATCATGGCTGTGCAGTGTGTACTTGCAATGGATAATGCATAGCAGGCAGTGCACTGCTCTTTCTGACCAAAAGGCGAGATGTGTTGGCAGTACACAATGTCTAAACCTATGCTGACCAATGGCCATGAACCCTTGCTCTTGCTTCCCTATCAGTGTCTTCAGATGCCAAAAAAAAAGTCTAAATTAATGTCCCTAAATCAGACAGAAGCTTAACAGCACGGAGGGAGAGACTGGAGCCAAAACGGGAGGACCATCAGGCTGCTGGAAGAGGTCCAAAAGAAAGTTACCAGAAGTGTAGGTGTGTGGGATGAAATGTAAAGCGTCTGACCTAAAATTAATGGAATAGGGACTATTCTCATTACATACCAAAAAACGACAGGGAAGAACATGATACGGGTGTGTACAAATCAGATTTTGGAGGACTGAGCAGTCAACCTTTGTAACAAACTGTATTCAAAATAAGTGGCAACCCATTATATAATGATACCAACTCCCTCGGCTTTAATTCAGACCATATGGTAATGTATAAGAAACCAGACTTTATGATATACATATGAGACTCAAAAATACTATTGAAAGGCTTGTAATGCTTCACCCACAGCCTTTTACAGACACAAAAAACTGTGCCCATTCTTTTGAAGTATAAAAACATAACCAATAAATACATGCTGCAATTTCCTTAAGTATCTCAGTAGGTAACTGAAGTAATTCAGTACTTCACTACTTAATTCTACAACTTTTCAATAAAGAAAGTATATGGAAAACAAATACTTAAAACACTTTACATATTAGATGGAATTTCAGTTAAAACACACATTCTTTCAGTTTTTATTTTATAAACCGCCTGTATACAATCAGCTTTCAAAATAATCCACATTACAGACAACTGTTATACTCTAGGACTTTTCACTGGATTTCTGATAGTTTATAGTGCCCTCCTGAACAGACCATTAGCCTGAGAATAACCGAGACTAGATGCAAGGTCAAATTTTCAGTACTCTGAATATCTCAAAGTCTATGACTGCATACTGCAAACCAGAGATCTGAAACTTACAGCCTTCAGACATCTACTCCTCCTCAAACTAGCACAATTATTGGAGAGAGAAGTGACTACATAACTTTTATAGCTACACTACCTGTATTTCCATTTTGGCCATTCCCAAAGTTTTCTAGCCCTCTTACAGCACCAGTGGTTTGAGTTTGAGAATCCCTGCTATAAACTTATCTGATCCAACATCATCAGAAGTACCATGCCTTGAAAATATAGTTTAGTGCACTGATCACACTGGGCTCAATATCTGATGTGACAAACTCTGGAAATTGAATAATAATCAACAGTTTCCAGTCGTGAGGCACAGTTTTATTGTGATAAGTGCTACACCACCACAGGGGTATGAACTTCATCGTAGTTTGTACATTCCTACCCAGTACTGCACAACACAAGCTTCTTCTTTACACTTGCCAGTACACAAGTGAGATTGATGTAGTATTGCAAATGTTTCTCTCTGCTCTGGCACTATGAATATACATTCCTTGAACATTAAGAAATGCACTCATTCAAATCTCACTTCGTCGAAAGTATAGTTTCAAAGTATAATCGAACTTACAATTAGTGAATCTGCAATATGAAGATGCTCTTCTTGCTCTGATAACCAGGTGGCAAATGCGGCTTAACGGTCATCTTTTAGAAGTATCAAAAAAAAAACATTTTTACCATGTTCGAAAATCGGATGGCATAATGTTTTTACTTTCAACATTTCTGAGTAAACAAATGCATTTCTATATTTTGATAGTAAACCGTACTACACACAAATACTCTCTTTAAATTGAAAGATATAGGTTCAGAGTTGTGTACTAGCCTAATGATCACTAGGGCCTTTCTAAGCCTAGCCATTCATCCCTAATGTCTTGACAAGCATCTGCACCCATGATAAGTATAAGCAGGGGCTTGGGAGATGAAAAATTTAGAAGCAGGGTACAGGGAGATTAACCATTTATGGGCTGCCTGTGTCCTTTACAGACATAGGTACCAAACCAGGGATGAATTTCCAGTTCTACATCCAGCTGCCCAAGTTACACTTTAATTGGGTTAGGGAGGAACTCTGCTTCACACAGATGGGGAGCCTGTTCCAGAGAATGGGTAGTCTCTGATATACAAACCTGTCTCTCCAGCAGGTCCTGTTTGCATCACAAGCAAGGTTTCAGTCTTTAGAATGGGTAATTCTGATGCAGTTTGTTTTATGGACATGAAGGAAGGAGGTCTGACAATACCTTGTATGCCAGGCATAGATTCCCCACCTCCAAACAGCCTGTAAGAGACAGGAGAAAGGCCTTTGAGGCAGTCTGCATAAGACTGTTACTTATGCCCTGTATTCTTTTAGTGAGGACCCTCTCTGGAGGTTTTTATTGTTGGATGTGCCTGGTTAGGTACATACCAAATGGGACATTGTACTCAATAGGTCTGATGAATAATGAATACAGTGGAACAATGACCTCCTTGGACCTAGAGGCCATACCTTTATTTATCATCTGCACAACATATAATGATTTCCTAACTACTGTAGACATGTGATGGTCAAAGGCTAGATTACAGTCTGTGCATGTCCCCAGGTCACAGATTACTGGGTCGACTCTTAGAAGTGTGTTCTCAATAGGATAGTTAGCAGGGTGGATAACTTCCCAAAGGATACTCATGCATTTAGTTTTAGTCTGACTCTGACAAGTTGTCAGTCAGTCCTTCCAGGAATACATTAGTGTTGGCAGGGGATTCTAGGACTGCTCCTAATTTGGAACTGTCTGCAAATTTGGTTAGCCAGAGGCCCTTGACTTCAAAGTAGTAAATACCAGAAAGGAGCAGTCCTAGGACCAATCCCCAAGGGGCTCCACTTGTGACTGGCATCTTTGTAGAGGTGGTCTCCCCAATTCTAACTTTGAGTCCTATTTGTGACCCAGCTAGCTATCAGAGTGACATAAGGATTTATACCCAACCTTCTGAGTTTGTTAATGCCAAAGTTAGGTAGTGTGTCAAATGCCTTGGCCAGGTCAAGGTAGGCAGTGTGAACAACTTTTCCCTCATCTGTTGCCCTTCTTAAAGAAGTCCACCAGGTTGAGTTAGCATAACCTGCTCTTAAAGAAACCAAACTGGGTTGGGTCCAGTGCCTGGAGGTTTCCTAAGCCATTATTGATAATTTCCATGGCTTTGCATAAGAGACTAGTGAGACTTATGGATCTGTAGTTTCCTGTGTCCTTGGATGGCCCACCTTTGTGCCAAGGATTAACTGCTGCTGTTTCTCTACTTGGTAAAGCCTGTTTGGAGACTGTGGTTAAACAATTCCAGAGAGAAAGATAGGTCATCTTTTAGGCTAGTCAGAAGACATCCTGGGATATTGCCTAGGTCCATCAATGCAGTGTTCTTTGCCTCACAGATCAAGGACTTGTTTTCTAGTGATAATTGGGGGGGGGGGGGAGTTATATTTGATGGTATTTCCTAATGGAAGATTTATAGGGGGGGGGTGTAAAATTAGAGATGAAATTGTCTGCCAGTATGTTTGCCTCATCTTCTGGCTCAGTATAGGTGGCACCATTAACTAAGCTCTGCCAACAACAGTACATTGCCTTTGAGGTTGTGGACATAGCTAAAGAATGCCTTGTGGTTTTCCTTGACCTGGGAGGGCAAATTTATGCGTCCTTAGAGTGGTTTGTGTAGTTTGTTGACTGCACTTTTATCCTGCTGTGTGTTACACCTCCTAATTTAGCACCATAACTGTCTTCATTATTCAGCTTATTGATGATGCAATTCCACCCTGTGGCTTTTTTTTGGTTAGTTCTGTATTTACTCCTGGTGGATACAGATGCCTTTATTATTATGCTTGTATTACAGGTTGGTACTAGGCTATCGTCCCTAGGACCTATACAAGCCTAGCCATAACAATTCCCTGAATATTTCTTCCCACAATACTTACTTCCCTAGATCCCTGTCTAGCAGGGCGATTCTCACACCCTATCAAGGTTGCTTTTGAAGAGGGCCAAGGAGGCACTCTGACATGTATGGGCAGTCTATTCCAGAGTATGGGAGTCTCTTGGTCAGGAACCTCTCTTCCCCCCGCAGCATGTTTTGCTCATTGTGATAAGGTTTAGATACCTGGAGGGTGTAGCTCTGAGGGATTGGGATTTCTTTAAGTGGAGCACAACAGTTCAGGGTTGGACATGGCCTTGTATGTTAAGCAGAGACCACCTCTGAGTAGACAATATGATACAAGAGTATAGCTGGAGTTTAGACGGTCAGCATAGGGCATCTGCTTTAGGCCTGTGATTCTTTTAATGAGGTATTTCTGCAGCCTTTCCAGCTGCTGCAGATGTCTTGAGAGATACATACTCTGAGTCTAAGGAGGGATGAGTATAGTGGGGCAATGACCTTTTTTTCTGGATGAAAAGCCCTGAGTGATGGGTGTGCCACATAGGATTTCCTGCCTGTTGTGGCAATGTGGTTATCAAAGGTGAGACCACAGTCCACCGGTGTCCCCAAATCTCTCATCACACTTTCGGTGTTTAATGTACTGCCACCTATGTGGCAATTCACAGGTACATGTTTTTTCCCCAAAGGGGATAACTATACATTTATTGGCATTAAGCTTGAGCCCATGGCTCTGGCATCAAGCATCTGTTTCTGTAAGGCCCTTTTGTAGAATATCCACATCATTTGGGGATTCAATAATGGCTCCCACATCTGCAGTCATCTGTGACCTGTTAGCCAGACTCCCTTAGTTTTGGCCTGTACTTCAGAGAAGTAGATGCAAACCAAGAGCGGTCCCAGGACTGAACCATGAAGTACTCCACTTGTCTGGAGCTAGATGAGTAGGCTACTTTTACAGTCTGGGTTCTGTCAGTAAGCCCATTGGCAATCCATCAAGTGATTTAGGGATTTATGCCCAGCTTGGTAAGTTTATCTATGATTCCAGTGTGGGAGACTGTGTCAAAGGCCTTGGCGAGGTCCACATAGGCTGAGTGGACCACCTTACCCTCATCCACAGCTCTGGAGACTGACTTCAGTCAGGTTCAGGATACCTCGGCCCTTCACAAACCCAAACTGGGTGGGGTCCAGTGTTTGAAGATTGGCAATGTCTTTCTTTACAAGTTCCATGATAATACATTACATGCCTTTCAGATCAGGCTCGTCAAGGCTGATGGGATGGTAGTTCCCAGGATTCAAGGTGGACCCCCCCTCCTCTTGTGGAGTGGGATAACTGTAGCTGTGCACCACTCAGTGAGCATGAAGCCTGAGGTGAAGTACCAGTTCATTTTGTAGTTCATGTAGTACACAGCCTGGGATGCTATCTGGGTTCCATGGATTCTGTATTCTTAGCTTTGGAGAGTGCAGTTTGTGTGGCCATGATTACCAGAATTTGGCAATCTTTTGCTATTGAGATGGGTCCTTTAGGAGGGAGGGGTGAAGCTGGCACTAAATCAATCTGCCAGGATATTGGCAATATCCTTAGTATTATTTAATGACATTCTGGTGGAGGTCAGAGCATCTGACAATTGCCATTTAGATTTTTGACATAACTATAGCATGCCTTGTGGTGGTCTTTGGCAATTTTATTTTCATAACTAGCTTTGGGTTTCTATGAACAGGTCAGACTAGCAGGGTTTATGGGTGCTTGAAATGTTACCAGGTTATCACTCAACAGTAAGAAATTCGCTTTAGAGCAGTTACTGAACTTTTGAGGGTTAGCTTGGGTTTTGAGTTTTATTTTTTTTTTACATCAAATGGAACAGTTTTGTGGTCTGACCTTACCAGGGAGGTCATTACACTGATTGTACAGCGCACTTCTATATTAGAAGAGAACTAGATCCAATACATTTGCTCTCCTGGTTGGTATACTTACAAATCAATCCAGTGAGCTGGAGTTTATGAAACCCAGGAATCTCTATGCCTGCGTGCTGTCGTAGGATTCCAAGTTAACAGCAGAGTAATTGAAGTCACCTAGGAATATGGTATTGGATTGGGTAGGGAGGGTTTTCTGTAAGCTCAACTAAACATTGTGGTTTTCCCGTGTCACAGGGACCTTATAGCTTGCAAAGAAGTGCAATGGGATTTTGCCTATGGTAACTTGAACATGGAGAAGCTCTAGTGCACTGTCCTGTTTGACCAGCCCTAAATCACATTTATTTTTATGTAAAATCGATACACCTCCAGCTTTAGTCTGTCTTGGCAAAAACTGGTATAAATGTATGGAAGGCATAGCCTTGCATCGCCAGTGTGCTCTATGGCTTTAAACCATGCCTCTTGTGACTGCACAATATTGTAGAGGGAGGAGCACCTGTACAGTGTTAAGTTTGTTTAGACTACCAGCACTGAGCAGTACCACCATTAGATTTTCTTGGTTTTGATTTACTGTGGCAAAAGTACAGTTTGGCATTTCCTAAAAAAAAAAAATAAGGACCAAGGGGATGACAATATTTTAGCTAATATTTCAAAGCTGGGAGGGTCGAGAGAATCCCTGGCAAAGCAGTGTGGTCTACTGCCCATCTCTTTACATGCTGACAAATATTGCACCCTCCTTTGACCACCAGAAACCAAGCCAATTATTAGAGTCATCTTCTAGTCATACTGTGGAATTATCCGTTGAGAAGGTAGAATGCTGCTAAATGCTAGGCTCACACCAGCCTGGGGCACATCCCGAGCACTCCAGGATCTCTCTTCATAATTTAGGGAGATGTTGCAGGTCATTTACACCCATATGAAACAGCCATAGTGGTACTGGTCATCCAATGACCTGAGTGCATGCAAAGTGGCAGATCCTGGCCCCTGATAAGCAAACTGACCAGGACTTTCACCTTAGCCTGGTAAGGGCATCAATGTGGCAGATATCAGTCTCTCCAATGGACAGAATGATTGTGTAGTGGGTTCCATTATGGGCGTAGAGGCTCCATGATATGTGGCTGTGTGTTAATGTGAATATTGTTTGAAAGAGTACATTTGATGCTGATGGTATTTGCTGTGTGTACTTCATTTAGGAGGTATGTGAAGTTTGCGAAGGTTAGTTTTAATTGCCTCAGCATATACCGGTCCATGTGTCTGCTTTGTACTATGTAAAATGGGTGCAGGGTCTGAACAACTTGATTGATATTAGGAGTACTTATGCGATAGATATGCAAACTAAGGTATGTAAGAGGTGTATTACAGTGTTACTGGATGCAAAGTAGCTGGTAGTCAGTAAACATGATGCAAATTCTATACATGCACTAAGCTAGTAACCGAAAAAAATAACCATTCCTCACTGTAGTCATTTACTATGGTCATGCTTTCATTTAAAGCATCTGCATTGTAAGTAAATCACTAATTCTCAGTTTTCTATTGACATCTATGAAATTGTGTAGTTTAACTCCCAACAAATCTCTAAGCAAATGAGATACTTACCTTTCAACTACCAAGTCATATTTCTAACCTTACCTTTCAACTACCAAGTCATATTTCTAACCTTTCCTTACAACTACCAAGTCATATTTCTAACATCCCTTACAATCTGTTTTTTGCAAAGCTCCCCGAAGATACTATGCAGCAGTTTATGGTCACTAGCCAACTTGTTTCTCAAACCTATCCAATAACCTTCTCACATGGGTACTATGCCAGCAAGTGTGTGCAAGTTTCTTGCAATCCACAAAAATGCTTGCTTGACTTACTACCGATTTGTTCTCTTGAATTTTACCGATTTGATTTTGGCTTTTACCATCTTGTCAAGTACCTGCCTTATTCACATAAAAATTTAAGTGTACGTTTGTCACCACTACACAAGTGAACTCTTGTGCTAAACTTTAGTGCAGCTGCATGCTTCACATACCTTCCTAATTGGCACACATTTCTGACATCTAGAAAAAGAAAAAAAAAAAACAAGTCAAGAGACGCTAAAATAAAACTAAGTACTGGTTTAGACTCTGGTAGAGTCATCTGTACCACTGCTTTGATTTTCTCAATACCCAATTTTAAGCCCTCAGAAGTTAAACCATGATCTACACATCTCAACTTGGTAAACAATTTTACACTTGTATCGTTCACCTTGAGGTTGCACTTCCTCAGTCAATTCAACAGCTGTTCATCACTACATTCTTTAGTTCATATCTTATTCCAGTACATCAATCATAACACCATCCCCGCAGCTGTTTGCAAAACAGCTCTCAAACACTTCTGTCTTGGAAATCCACATCTTCCTATAGGCAAATTAAGTGCAGATTTTGAATGGGGGAATGCTTCTTTGTGATAAGTCTAGAGATTTGAAAACATACTAAGGTCAAGTGTTGGAGGTGAACAGTCTGGAAACAATAGATGAACTGTGGAACAGGCAAGATAGTGGTGTCAACAGGTAACAAGTGCAGGGGTAGTATGTAAAGTTCTTGCATGACTACTAGCAAGTGTATTACACCTACTAAATGTCTAGTATCCAGGAGTCAAGAAAATACAGCATAAATGTTAAAAACTGAGTAGGTGAAACAAATGAATAGCAAATAATGCAAGGGAGTGAAAGATTTGGACTACTTGGAAAAACAATGGCAGAATGGATGGGTTTTTAAAGAATGATTTGTAGACTGTGTAAGTGTCTGTAAATCAGAGGTACATCAAATACTGAAAGCCAAGACCTACAGCAACAGTTTTTGCCATAAGAAAGATCAATTTAGCAATTACAGGAACACAACAGAAAGTTCAGTGGCTAGGTGACCTCTGTTTTCAGCATTATTCACGTGACAGACATCACCTGCAATTGGTGGAAGCAATGTAGGTACAAATTGACCTTTCCTGCTACCTTAAAAGTGCTTTGGACTAGTGGTATGACTACGTGAAAGTACCAGTAAAAATAAAAGATTACCACTGAAACTATTCAAAAGATAGTTGTATTGACAGTACCTGTAAACAAGTTTAAGAGGAGTCGTTTAGGTCATAGTTAGTGAAGTATTAACGACTAGATTTTAACTAGACTTGTGCACCCACAGAATACAGTAATGATATTCAAATGAAATGCTAAAATTGGAATATGCTGAAGTATTAACCAGGATTAAGCAATTATTGTAATAACTGAATTGTAATTTAGTGAAGGTGTCTAGTATTTTAATATACAATGAAAAAAAAAAAAAAAAAAAAGTGTGAAAGGGTTAATATCAGGCTTTAAATAGTGAATTTAATTAACAGTTCCTTGACCTATACAAAATTTTAAAAATGGTTTGTGCTTCCACCTACATTGGCAGGGTAGCGTTTGCAGTTAGTCTTGGTGATATTACAGCATCTTCATTTTGAGCAAAAAGTAACTTGGAATAGTCAATTAGCACAAGTGGGTCTAGAATTCTAAGAAAATATTGGGTTATGTAAAATACAAGTTTGTGTAGAAGATGAAAGGATACCCGATGGAAACAATGCGAGAACATTATTTATGATCAGTATGTTAAATAAAACTGAATACATGTGACTAAGGAGATTCCGTATCAATCCTGAATTTATCATTTTTTTAGTATATCCGGTGTTTGAGCTTAGTAGAAGAGTCGTTTCAGCTGTGTGCAGATGTAAACTGTACATGGGTGTAGTATGGGGAAAATTAGCCAATTAGTATGATGGCAAGAAGGCAGAAAATGAATTTTACATTTAAATATACACAAACTTTTGTACAGTGACCCAACATATACAAGCTGTGCAATACAGAATTTTATAACCAAGGGATTGTCTAGATCTAGGGAAATCATTGATCTAATAAGGGCAGAGTAAAGGGGGGCACAATCGAATACAATTACCTGTCCAAACATGCAACTGGAATGCCCACAGATACACCCTTCTAAGAGGATACAAGGCCTAAACATATCCTACACAGACTCAAAACCCTATCACTATGATGGATTTACTGCATATCAGCAAATCAAATAGCAAAAATATTCAGTCTGGGGGTCTAAAACTAGAGGGAAAGGTATCTCAAGGATCACTGCTGTGGAAGACTCCTGTCTACATAACACAGTTCTGTGGCATTTAAGAGTAATTTTGATCTACGGATGGAAAACGGAATTCACTCCAGGACTACCCATGTACCAACAATGGACAGAGGCAGTTCCTAAATGCTTTATCCCATGTATAGGCCCCCCTCAACAATCTATGGTACGATTCCAGTTACTCATTAGGAGAGATGTACAATTACAGACCATGGAAGAGGCAAGAGCAATCTAACAAAATAGGACAAGGTTTTTTTTTAGCTCTAAATAAAAGGGGAAATTGGCTAGGCTTAAAATGACCAACAAGGACAGTCTCTCATTTACCCAAGAATCTATATAAAATGTAGTAGACTAACATTAGTACTGTTGAGGTTTTGACTGGACTTAAGACCCTGTTGGAATAATAGGTTAGAAAACTGGATAAATCAAAAATATAGGATGGACACATGGATTTAGACAGAAAGCATACCTCTCAAAACTGTCCAGAGTGGTCACTCTTGGTCAGTTTCTCAAAATTGGTAGTTTCCTGGTAAATCAGGGAGGATCGAAATCACTAAATGTTCCACACAAGTTACTTTCTTCACAAAAACAGCTTTTAGTCTAGCAACTTCCAATTGTGTGTGTGTGTGTGTGTGTGTGTGTGTGTGTGTGTGTGTGTGAGAGAGAGTGTGATATACTAGAAATTTTGACCATATTTTGGGGCCCTTGCCCTCCCAATTTTTTTGGCTTACTACAGATTTCTTGTGGCAAAAGGTTGAGCTGTATGCACATAAAAGAATCTGGAGAGATTTTTCCTGCAAGATTACATGGAGTTTAGCACTACTGCTTAAGGGTCATTAAAAATAGCAGGGCTACCTTTTGCTAACTTGTGTTTCAGGACAGAGGCTAGGAAACATCATATTAAACGATAGCAGTAATGAAATATAACTGCCAATTATTTTAGATGAAGATAAATTATAAAATTCACATATGGACATTTTGGGAAAAAAATGGATAGAGATTTGAGTGAACAGTGACATACATATCCAGCTTTCACCCCAGCTAAGTGTACCAGTCACTAATCGTAACTGCAATTTACTTTATCTCATATGTAGTGAGAAAGACAGATGCTCAGGAAATTTTGCAAAGAATAAAATGAATATGAAGTTCCAACCACGGAAGCACAACTACATCAATTCTTAGCATGAGAGTAAAGTAAAAGGTTACTATATAATGATGCGCAAAATGGTAATTGCAAGTCAGAAGAAACTACTTGGTCATTTGCATATTAAAAACAGCAAATTTTAAACATTTTTGTCATCTCTAAACATCAGTAATCTCAGATGCAACTACCCGTGTCTGCTTTCCTGCTTGCATTGCAACTAAAAGGGTCGAGCTATTCAGGTAACAGTTATGAAAAATCCCAACCATGATTTGCTTTAATTCACCAGTGAGGAAATGTGAAGTTTCAGAATTATGTAGAAATACAAACTTGGTCAAGTGACACTCAAAACTGCAATTAAACAGGAAGGAAAAAAAGCTTCAGTACAATGAGGATTTTTACATCTTGCCAATAAATTCCCTTACTGGAGGATTTGACAGCAAGTGTACCTACAGTTCTCATGTCAGTGTGTAAATTAAAAACAAGCATTTGAACTACCATAAAAAAGTGGAATTAGTGCACAAGAAAAATGAGCTCTTACACCCTCAAGTAGCTGCAAAGCCAAAACAAAAACAATTGAGGCAGGCAGATTTTTTTCTGGTCACTCTCCCTCTGAATGGATGACTCGTGTGAAAAAGGTGTTTGCACATACTTATACCTAGAAAGAACATATTTGTGTATTCAAGAATAGAGAGGCACACTGCTAAGGCAAGCTCATTATCTGATGGCGCATATTCAAAGTACACATTAAAAATTGGATTACTGTTCATTTAACACCTAGAACTCAAATTTCCACAGGTGTTAATCTCTATTGAAGCAGATTTAGAGTCTTGCAAACCTCGAAATGGTGCATAGCCACAATGGTGACAAGTCCCAACTCTAAGACTCCCAATTACAAAAATATAGCAGCTTGACATATGGAGCAGGCAAGGGAAACGCACACAGTTTCCTTTTTTTTTGTTGTTTATTTTTAAGTTACCCTTAAAAATGACCGGCTGAAGGAAAAATATGAACATGAGGTCTTGTGAAAAAAACAAGAGAATCTTGTTACTGCAATGGGAATGTTAAACTTATTTCAGGGAGCAAATACTTTGCGTGCATTCTAGTCCTTAATTTTTGCTTCCCACACAAAAATACTTACACCCTATAAATACAATGCACAGCTGTGACAATGGTCCATGAAATGTACAAATGTTACATAACAGTTCAGAGCTGCTGGCATCCAGGAGAATGCTGTTCAGATAACTTTTTTGAACTCATCGTACAAGACTAGTACAAAAGCACCACCCATCCCTCGAAGTACATTGGACCATGCTCCTTTAAAGAAAGCTTTGGACCCCTCATCGCGAGCGATCTTCTTCCAGCAGTCAATAGTACCAGAGTACATGATGTCAGCTAAAAACAGCAAGATAAGAAATGGCTTATTAATTCACTTCTACAAACACATTTGGAAAAAAGCAACTTAAAAATGAGACCAAGCATATTTTGCCATTCCAGCTAGTTTCACATGCTAAGGTATTTGCTTATCTTGATTAAAAGATGCAGAAAAGTGAAGATTCATGTACTATTGAACAACTTTAGTTAACAGCTAGCTCTTCAGAAAAACAAAATGTTGCATGAATCTATAAGCAAAGTGCATGATACCAGGTCATTCAGCATCTACACTCAACTTTGTCAAAACATTTGCATTAAATCTTGAAAGTTACCAAAAGTTATTTTACTGGATACACAACTGAGGCATACAAGCTCCTAACATAACCTTCTCAAATTTAGGAAAAATTAGAGGATTGTCACTCAATTTACTGCAAGTCTCTGGTAGAGAAATGATCTTCACAAGACTCATGGAAGATAAGTAGGCCATTCAGAATTGGCACTGCAATCAAGAACTGCATGGGAGAATCTCCAAAGGGAATAAGACAGGACAGTATAACAAGATACCGATTGGGGGGGTGAATTAATAAAGCAAGACAGGACTTTCCTGTGGACTATATTAGAATTGGTACACCCACCCCAGTTATGCTGTCTACCAGTTAAGTAGACAGCACATAGATGGAGAAAGCAGTTCTACAATTAGACGCACAGGGATGTTGGTACAGAAATTTTTCAAAAGTTTAGTGCGACATCTGCTTAAAAAAAATGGAAAGAGCCACTTTCCAAAGTGTGGAGACAACAAATTCAAAAAAATGAAACCAAGTCACAACCTTTACTTACCACCAAATGGATAACTATGATTTATCCCCCACCTCCAAAAAACAGCCAACCCTACTTACGAACCATCCAATTTACAGGAACCCCCCACAGGTTATCTTGCAGTGCTGCAGCTTAGGGGGTGGTCTACATCCCAATCACAAATTCTTAATTAACAAGCTTTGCATAGTTCTACGCACGTTGTTAAGTTTGCTCTTTTCCAGGTTGTACTACTTGCTCCACATCTATTAGAACACCACATTTTCTTCAGGAGGCAGATGAAGTCCACTCAGGATCAGCCTTCCTGATTAACAAAGACAGCAAGCCCTTATTTATAAAAAGGAAAAACTTAGTACAAAACCTGAAAGCCCTTCAGAGCTTCATCAAAAATTATAGGACGTTAGTAAGTGGGGATACTCAACCTCCTACAGAGGGGGGACACCATTTCCACATCTTCATGCTGCAAGGGTAAACTGTATCGTGGCTACCAAGCTGGGTTCCACTGAAGAGATCTAACTGGGTAGTATGCACAGTTCCCAGTGTCATTTGACTTCACACACTAAAATCCATCCCACGTTTTGCCACATCTCACCCTTTAATACAGCCACTAATAGTTTTTGCACATAGATATTAACCAGAAAACAGGAATAAAGTGCAACAGAAGCATTCTCCTAGAATATGCACGGATAATAAATAATACCTCCTTTTCGCCCAGACTGCATCATCATACGTCTTCTGACTGTATCAAAAGGATAGGAGGCCAAACCAGCTACTGCAGTTACTGTTTGAGCAATCATCCAGCTAACAATAATGTGGGTATTTCTGGGATCAGGAAGCATTCCTGCAAACAGAAAATGCAAATTCCGTCAATGACCAGACTGATGTTCACCATGACAAAATTAAGACAGTTTCACTACATCACCTCCATAAAAAGTTAGCAAGTCATTCATCATACTCAAAACAGAAATATAACTTGGACCATTTATAGATGAAAACAAAATGCATCAAATAAGCCCAATAACTCACCTTTGGCAGTATCATAAATACCAAAATATGCTGCTCGGTAGATTATGATACCCTGTACAGACACATTAAAACCTTGGTAAAGTCCCCTTAAGCCATCAGATTTGAAGATTTTGACTAGACAGTCCCCTAAACCAGTAAATTCTCTTGTAGAATTTGCTTTACCCACATCTGCAGCAAGTCGGGTTCTGGCAAAGTCAAGAGGGTAGACAAAACAAAGAGAAGTGGCACCAGCAGCCCCCCCAGAAGCTAGGTTACCAGCAAAGTAGCGCCAGAACTGTGTTCTTTTGTCGACTCCACCCAAGAACACTTGTTTGTACTTGTCCTTGAAAGCAAAATTAAGGGCTTGAGTGGGGAAGTATCTGATCACGTTGGCCAGGTTACCACGCCAGAAGGAAAGCATCCCTTGCTCTTTAGGTATACGGACAACGCAGTCAATGATGCCTTTGTACTGCTTGTCAGCTGTGATCTGCTTGCTTGCATGCTGTACCTATTAAATAAAAAAAGATAAAAATAAGTACTTCAGGGGTAAACCCATGTATAAATGCCACTTGAAATGCCAGACTATTCTTCAAATTTAAAATTGAGTGAAAGGACCATATGTAAAGTTATTCCCTCAAGATAAAAGTAAAAGGCAAAGCACACTTTCAGTTTGCCCTCCTGCACCTCCGCCCAAGGCTGTCAAACAAGAGCCCTCCCATAAAAAGGTCATGAAAAAAAGTGTAAGACTTGCACAAATGGGTAGGGAAGAAATAATGCAGCATTGTACTTTGAGCTGGGGGGGGGGGGCACTTTACAAGTTAGACTACTTACTTTATCAGTACAACACTGACCACAAACCTACCAGCTTCACAGCATCTAAAGTGCCGTTAAGGCATCCATTTCCTTTTACAGTACTGTCTTGAGACATCACTGCAAGATTCAATGTAGATTGTGCAGCACTGCCATATACTGAATGTCTCCTTGGTTTGCACACTCTCAAGACAAAAGGTAGAAAGTGGACATATCAATTTAATCAGGAATAAATATACCCTTTTTCCTATCAAGGCAGCCACTATAAAGATTCAAATTACACATGGAACACTACTTACCAGCTGCATTTACCAAATGCAATAGCAGAACATTTTAAAAACAGAAATCAACATACTTAAGTGTAGGACACAATTACCCTTGTTGGGGATGAGGTGAAAACACTCCCTTGGCTTACCCAATACCCTGGTACCAAAATGCAGACAGTAGAAGCAGGATTTTCAAAGCAACCTCCACTTGACCTTCCCTCCCTGAGGGCAGGAAAAAAGGTGACATACCAGGAAGTCTTATGCACAATGCACCAAAGGTAGTTGGGACACCTGGCATACTGCAGATGTAGAGAGCCACCCAAAACAGAACATGGGAAAGTGGAAACATACTGCAGATGGAGGATCCAGCCTACAATGCTGCACATCACCTACTACCAGAGGTCACCATAAAGCAAACACCACTTTCAAAAGCTTAAAATATATTCACCCAACAACAAGTGTGAATGAATCCATGAAATGAGCTTTCTAAAATAAACTACAAAATGTAGACATGTTAACAGTGAAACCAAACTACTTGAGCTCCAATCAGACATCTGAAAATGACCAAGTGACCCACAAGAAAAGGTTAAAACACCAAGTCCTTGGAGACGGTCATACACGCTTACAAATGAATGCGAGCATATCTGTTTTGAACCCTAAAATGTTCTACATTCCCACACAGAAAAGCCCCCAAACATCTTAAAGTACACCTCAATATTAACATTTACAACGCCGTGAACACCCAAGCACCTCCCATATATTCAATTACTGAAGTATAGACAAATAAAATAGATAAGCTGAAAGACTCATAACTCTGCGCCCAAATGTTGCTTCAAAGTGTCAGTGTTTCAGTAAACCTGTCAAGTTTGTGGTAAAATGCTGAGCCCTAAGGTCAAAGAGCACCACCAACGAACAGCCAGATACTTTTTTTTCCTGGAAGGTAGAAAGTAAGTGCAACACCACAAGGTTATTTCATATTCTTAAGTGATTTAGGCCAAGTTATGGGATACAACTCCCAAAACAAAAACTGCCAGCCTGCACTCCGTCCCCCACAAATATCTCCAACCATTTCAAGACAGAGCATTAACACTGGTCTTTAAAAGAGGACAAGCTGTTCAAATGATTATACACACATTAGTGATTTACTCTGATGTGAACCGGACAGCTTCCTATAGGTTTAGGACATTTAATTTAGAACCCTTTCTCCAATGTCCCAGACTTGACTCAAACTTTACTTCTTTCGGTAACCCCTCCCAAGAACTTGTGGTTTGGGAGAAGTGGTGATGAACTACTCTTAACCAGTGGCGACGATTAAAATCGAGTTTAGTTCACATTCTCTTACCAATGTCTCTAGAAAACAGTAACATTTTAAATCGGTCTCCGACTTGGCTAAGAGCTATGCTTCATGAAGAAAGTAACCTAGAAGTGTAAATTTGAAAGCACAAATCATAACGGTTAAGAGAAAAGTGTCTCAGTCACGAATTCATACCCGTACTAGCTACATAATCTGACAGCTGAGCCGGTAACTATGATCAGGTGGGATGCTCTAGCTGCAGATGGCTGCAGCAGAAAAATGGTGCAGCTCGTTCACACTGCAAGCTGAGAACAGCACGTTATTCACGAAACCGTTGCAACAAAAGGCTGCATCCTGCTGCACCAAGGTATAACAATGGTGAAACAAATACAAAAAAAAGTCGAGGGGAAGGGTTTGTGGTCCACCACAGGAGTTTTCCAAAAAATGGATCATACTAGCCTCAAACGTTTTCAGGCCTCCCCTGCCCTCTAACGTCAAGGGGCAAAGCCGCAGCCATCTTCGTGTCCGAGACACGGGGGGGGGGGCGGCTCAAAAGACTACCCACTTCTGTGAAATATTTTGCTCTACAATGATCACGTACATTTGCTCGTTCCTGGGCACCGATTTAAAGGGTTGCAATGACCCCATCCTGAAAAACAGCTCAATGCAGTTTGAGAGACAAAACTAAGATACAAAATTTCCTAGAAACGTATGGTACATAACGAAAGTCCAGTGCATCTCCCAACCAAACGCCAAATAATCACCACCCTGCCCCGCGATGATGCTATCCTTGCGGTGACCTTGTACTGTTCAAGCTTATAATCTTCGACAAAACCGAAGTGATGCAGACCCACTTAATTACAAATTTTAGGTACAGTCAGTTACAATACACTTCCCCTCCAGTAGAACGCTTTATTCTCAAAGACATCCTTGTAGCGCAATGGCTCGGACAGGGAACACTGATGATTCAGTGTGTCAATTTTGGGCCGAAATGCAAATATTACTCATCGGTAAAACGCCCGTACTGCAAATTATGCAGGAACAGCATTATTCAAGTCGGCGATAGCATAAACTTAAAAAACAGGACTACTACTCATACCTCTCAACTGTCCAGATTTTCGCCTCAAAATTCAATCTGTTCCTCACAAAGTTTGTGGTTTTCTGGTAAATCACTGGGATAATCTCATGAACGAAGTTACAGGACATTTGAGTTTTACACTACATATTTAGAAAATGCATTTAAACACAACTCCCCTTTTATTCTAGTCACTTCTAAATTTAAGAGCAATATTTAAAAATCTGCATTTAAAATAGCAATATTTAAAATCTGTCCCCATTTGTACCTTTGTTTCCCCAGTATTTCAGACTTTGTCCAGATACTTTGGGTTGCGAGGTACAACTACTATCCATTAAATTTACTTTTCAGTGGACTGAAAGATATAACCAATGATTCGTTTTCTAAGGGAGACCAGAACAATATGAACATAATGTAGAATTGGGCCGATCACGTGGGAAAACTCATTAAAATAAAACTCCTCAAAACCACAGTGTATTAAGTTATCAATTCTATCACTAGTCCGCTGCAGTTTACGACACCTATACTGCATACCTGAGATGGTACATGCAGGAAAATGAGCAGTATATCACATATCACTGTATATGCAAAGACATAAGCATCACTCATCCCCTTCTTACCTGCAACAGAAGCTTCACCCGTTCTATGGGAGCTACTGCTGTCTTGGAAATTGCAGCTGCAACACCACCTGCCAAAAAGTCCTTTGCAAAAGATAAAGCTGCATCAGCCATGATATTACAGGGCCTCAGTAACACAAGCAAACAACTACACAGTACTAATTTCAGCTCTATGCTTCACAGCCGGCTTTACTGAAATGGCCGATTCTAATTGTGAGAAAGAATTTTAACTTGGCAGTGATCACGGGACTAGGCGCGAGCCCCCTTGAACAGAACAAGAAATCCAATTGGTTTGCGTGGAAAGGGGAGTGGGCGGTAGTTCTATAAGTAGTGACGGGGAGCGAAGCAACCAAGCAACAAGATGCTGTTGTAAATGACGCCAAGAAGTCTGCATAGTTACGTATAAGGATGCTAAAACAGACTAGGAGAAAAGTGTCTTAAATTACTGAAAGTGTTCCGTATGCGAGTGTCACGTCCTTGGTATTATAGTTAAGGTGCTTACCTTACAGACACCAAGATACATGGTTTGATCCTCACATAGGATAATTGGCTTGGCTAGGTTTATAGTGGCCCACAAGGTCATTTAGCCTAGTACTAATCTATGAGCAAATTACAAGTTAAATCGAACTACCGATATACTAAACGAAAGTTAGCAAAAGGCTAAGGTTCTCCACCTATGTTTAATTACTGACGTTCGCGTAAATAAAGCTGAATGACATAAGCGTCTTTCGGGCGAATGTTAAATAAATCTTTTACGCGAGGTCAAAGTTTTCAGGTACATCTCATGGTCCAAAACTCTGGATTCATCGGTTATTGTATGTATAAGTTATAGCGATTATCTTACTTATAAAGCCAGGAAGGAGAGAATGAATTTAGATTAATTAATAGGATTGCCATCTTTTCAACTGTCCAAGTGGGACATTTTATGTAGAAACGTCAGATTTTGCAGGGCAAAACATACCCACGGACAGTACAAAGGACATAACTTCACTTTTTGGGCAAAAAAAGCTTATTCTTGCAGCATTTGAGTTGTTTATTCTGTTTCTCATAACATGTAAGTGTTTAGGTTCATACTAGGCTATCTGCCCGAGGGCATTTACAAGCCTAGCTCATCGTTTTGTGGCTTACGCCACCCCTTTAGTATGGGGAACTATACCCATTATTTTGCTGTGCCTCTGTCGAGCAGTGACACTGAGGTTATCCCTGGGGTATATCTGTGATCTCCCATCCATTGGTCAAGATTTCTCTTGAACAAGGCCAGCGAGGTGCTCTGCCTCACATGTACCGGGATTTTGTTCCACAGCATAGGGAGTCTTTGGGTGATGAATCTATCCCTCCAGCACGTCCTATTAATAGCCGTGTCAAGGTTTAAGTCTCCGCCCTTGTGGCTCTGATGGATCTAGATTTTTGAGGTGAAGCATATTCATCAAATCTGGGTTTGACATGGCCTTGTATGTTAGGCAAAGGTCACCTCTGAGCAAGCGTGGCGACTGAATAGAGCTGGAGTTCTTTCAGTCGGGCAGCATAGGACAGATTTTGAGACCCTTTATCCTTTTGGTGAGGAACTTTTGTGGCCTCTCCAGCTGCTGCAAGTGTCGGGTCAGATACATTCCGAATGGGGCATTGTACTCAATCATTGGTCTGATGAGTGATGAGTAAAGGGAGACTATGACCTCCCTTGATCTAGATGAGAATCCCTTCATGATAAGGTGGGCAATGTAGAAGGTCTTTCTAACTACTTTAGCTACATGGGTGTCGAATGACAGACTACTATCAACCTGGGTCCCCAGGTCCCTGATAACTTCTTCTGTGCTCAGTGGATTGCCACCTATTTGGTAGCTAGGGGTAACCTTGTTTTTCCCGAAGGGTATGACTATGCATTTCTGAAGGATATCTGTATCAGATGTGTTTTCTACTATGGCGCCCAGTTTGCAGTCATCTGCAAACTTTGTCAGCCATAACCCTCCTGTGTTTGCTTGTACTTCGGAAAAGTAGATGCCAAACAAGAGGGGCCCAGGACTGAGCCCTGTGGGACACCACTTGTGACAGGCTTTGAGTCTGACATGGCGCCAGCAACTCTGACCCTGTGGGTTCTGTCACTCAGCCAGTTTGCAACCCATCTTGTGATGTATGGGTTGACATTTAAGGTGATGAGTTTTTCAATGATACCCGAGTGGGGTATTGTATCGAAGGCCTTAGCCAGATCGAGGTAGGCTGTATGGACTGCCTTTCCCTCATCAATGGCTTTGGTGACTGTTTCGAAAAAGTCAACCAAGTTTAAAAGGCATGATCTGCCTTTAACAAAGCCAAACTGGGTTGGATCCAAAGTCTGCAAATTCCCTATGTCTTTATTTATGAGGTCCATTATGATCCTCTCCATGGCTTTGCAGATAAGGCTTGTCAAGCTAATGGGCGGTAATTTCCAGGGTCGGTGGAGGCACCGCCTTTGTGAAGTGGTACCACAGTTGCAGTCGCCACTCCTGGAGTGCGTATCCAGAGGTAAGACTTTGATTAAACAGCTGTCCTAGCTGTGGGTTTAATTCCTCATTGAGTTCATGGAGCACACAGCCGGGGACACCATTAGGTCCCATGGATGCTGTGTTTTGCTTTGGAGAGAGCAGTTCTCACTTGGGCTGGAGATGTTTGGGGGCTGCAATTGTTTGGTATAGATATCTCTCCTTTTGGGGGGGGAGAAGTTTGCACTGAACCTGTCAGCCAGTATGTTGGCAATGTCTGTAGGATCAGTAATCTTCACATCATTTTGAACTAGCTCTGAGCATATCTGGGAGTTTCCTCCCAGGTTTCTAACATAGCTAAAGAAGGCCTTATGATTGTCTTTTGAGTCTTTAGCTATTTTTCTCTCGAAATTTGCTTTGGATGATTTTATGAGAGCTCTTAGTTTTTTACTTATAGTGATCAAGGGTGTCTTACCTTTTAAGGATTTTGCTCTATCTTGTAGTAGCTTCCTCCTTTTGTTGTAGAGTTTGTTTATGGCTGGGGTCCACCAGACTGGACGCTTGCCTTTGGTACAAAGAGTCTTTGTTTTGCTTGGGATTGACTTATCCATGCAGTCCTGCAGGTGCTGGTAGAAGGCATTTGTAAGTGATTCAGCGGCTTGAGTACTGTTTTCCGCCGGTTTCAGATACAAAACTGTTTTATGCAACTATCAAAGAAATTATAGGAAATATTTTTGTCCTAAAATCTCAGGACATTTGCCATTTTTTTCACTTATTTGCAGGACACAACTGTCCAAAGTGGGACAGGTGGTAACGATATTTATTTTATTTTACTTACATTTTGATTGCTGGGCTAGCACAAATATCCCAACACACCCAATTCCAGACTCGGTCCTGGTTACAACTTGCTACTGTTTTGAATGAAACAATTACAATTGACAGTGGAGTAGAAATATAATACAAACTAATCATACAAAGAGTGAGAGATACTACATACAAAATACCAGTTGAAAAGTGGAATCAGAGAAGTAGCGAGAAAAGAGTGAGCAGCAGTTTTAGCCTTGTAAAATACAGGGAGTAACAGAAGGTTTTTAAAGGACAAAGCATGACATGAGTAATGGTAAAAGATTGAGAAAGGTAAAAAGTATAACATGACAGTCAGCAAGAAAAAAGAGAGAAGCTATGTAGGTATTTACAGGAAGCAGAAACATACAGAGGTGATTACACGTGGTATTTGCAGGCAAAGCAGGAGATGAGTAATAGTAAAGACTAGTATTGCCAACTTTTCACCCTTCTATTTCCTGACAAATAAGCCACAACCCCTGCAGAATGAAAACACACCCCTTGCTTAGGGTGGCAACACCTCCTTTTAGCAAATCATGCCCAGAAGTACCCTTTTTTCCTAATTGCCATGCACAGTGATTGCATGACTAGCTTTAGATGATAAGGCACCCTATACAAAGTGTTCTGTGTCATTCCCTAGTCCTATGATTTACCCTTGTACAGCAGTTGGTGCAGAGGGTTTAAGCTGTGAGCTGTAGTTCCGGCAGTAGAGGGTTGGATTCCCTTAGCCCTCATATGTATGTGGTGTGACCTTTAGCAAGGTCACCTAAACTGACATTGCTCCAAGGTTGGCCCTGAAAAGGGATTGTGTCCAGTGGGCCAACCTAGTTAACAAATGAGAATTCTTATTATTATTACAGTCAGTCACCCTGGTACACCCCCCTCCCCTGTTTTCCTCCTCATGCTATCCAGAATACTTTTGTCAAACTTTGTCATGCTTTTTCCAGCATCCTTTCCACACATCCAAAATTACCTAGACTATACTGTAATAACTATCTAGGAAATAATTTAGTTAAGATGAGCACCTGATGACACAACACCGTCAGAATTATGTGGTTCTAAATGCTCTGGGGCTCATTTTAAAGATATTTTTTCAGCAGCCTTTGGTCCAGTGATGGCCTGAACAAAAAAATCTTGATTTAGGAAAGTATTTTTTTCTTTCAATGAAGAAATAAGTTATGTCTAAGGATTAATGTTCAGGCATGATGGCAGTAACTGATCTGAGTAGTAGTTACCTTTAAACTAAGAGAAAATGCTTGTGAGGACATACACATAATTTCTGGGATGACTCTTATGATGTTATGAGTTAGTGCCATCTGTGCCAAGGAGAGTAGGGCAGTACATGTGTATATGTGCCAGCACAACTAGCTGGAGTTTTGTAAAGAATTTTATGTTATTTGTCTATCACACTGATTTGTCCCAATGTTTGAGTTAAAAATACATTTGTAAAGTTACTTATGTTAAAATACATCAACAGTAGGTTCTGCTGGACAGAAAGAATGTATGCATGTATATTAGGCTGTATTGTTGTAAATTATCAAATGTGTATGTTTATCATGAACCTTGGAAGGGTGGAAAGTTTGAAATTGTATTATAGCTTTCAGATCTCAGCAAAGATCTGTGTGAGTATTGTACCAGAATCAAGTGACCAGAGGTGATGTCATCCTCTAACCAGCACCTGGTTTCTTCTGGAACTCTTGCAGCAGCACTTTGGAACCTGACAGGAAAGATTTCGGACAGTATATATATATATATATCACAGATCCACACAAAGACAGAGATCATCTGGCATTTGCTGTGGTAAAACGCTCAGCACACATCAGCTTGCCTTCCTTTAGTAAGTGGTCAGGGAACAGTAATTCTCTAATTAGTCAGGGACATTTAGTGAGACTAGTTTAGTATTGTTTGCTGCATCTGTGAGAAACTATCCATTGCTATTATTTTTTATATCTCTGTGGCTGAAACTATGTTGTTTATTGTATTCACTATTCTTCTGTTTTCTGTTTTATTATTTATTATTAAATATTTTAATACCTAATACCTTTCATTGTGGCTGGTCCTTTAGAGAATGCTTTTTAACATCTCAAGAGTACTTATGCTTGTTTTAGTGACATTGTGGCCGCTCCTGAAAGTCCTACTGCTTTGGTCACACTCTACCATTTGTATTGGTATTAATTTTACACAGTATAATTGGGTACCCTTTGTAAGAACCTTAGAGTAGCTGAATGGTGGCATCGTAATTACCCGAGTCTGGACAGAAAGGAGCATAGCTAGTAAATCTGTGCCAGCTTTTCCCAAGTGTGTATGTGAAACTGAAGTATGTGTGTCAGCTACTAGGAACAGGGACACAGAGCTCCAAAGTGGTCAGTGTGGAGTTTTGTGTGGGCTTGGACAGAGAAAGAGTCCAGCTCCAGGTCTGGAGTGTGTATCTTATTAAGGGAAATTGTGCTTGGTGCGGGGAGCTGCATCTGAAAATATTGTGTGAATCCATCTTTGCTCTTACTGACCATCCCTCACCAGAGTCAGTAGTGAGGATTGACTCTCCTTGATTGTTGGCCTGGAGTAGGGACTTGTCACATTAGACTGATTTCATGTGTCATTAGCTCTCGTGCCCAGTACACTGAGTTCAGCTATCTGTTATGCAGTTCCTACATTACCCATCACCAGAGAAGTGCTAAATTGCTAGAAGAAACACCACTTTCCCTACCAAAATGGGAAAGCCAACATTTCCTGCCACTTCCCATCTCTTCCCCTCCTCGTTTTTTCTATTAATTAATTAATTAGACTCAGGCCAAGTGGGTCACAGTCAAGGCTCCATCTCTCTTAGCCACGGAGCTGGAGAAAAATGTTACTTTTTTCAAAATGCTTGCAGTTTCCTTTGTATGAACTGTATTTTCAGTGGATATTCATAGGTTCATAGGTTTATACTAGGCTATCTGCCCTAAGGCATTTATAAGCCTAGCCCAAATTTTTGTGGCTTACGCCACCCCTTATATGAAAAAATACTGTGCCCATTAGTTTGTTGTGCCTCTGTCCAGATTCCTGGGATAAACCTACGATCTCCCATCCACAGGTAAAGATTTCTCTTGAACAGAGCCAGCGAGGTGCTCTGCCTCACATGGACCGGGATTTTATTCCACAGCATAGGGAGTCTCTGAGTGATAAATCTATCCCTCCAGCACGTCCTATTTATATCCGTGCTACGGTTAAGTAGCTTGCTCTAGTGGTTTTGGTGGATTTGGATTTTTTGAGGTGGAGCATGTCCATTAATTCCGGGTTGGACATGGCCTTGTATGTCAGGCACATGTCACCTCTGAGCAGACGGTATGCAACTGAATAGAGCTGGAGTTTCTTCAATCTGGCAGCATATGACAGATTTTGGAGTCCCTTTATCCTTTTGGTGAGGAACTTTTGGGGTCTCTCCAATTGCTGCAGATGTCGGGTGAGATACATCCCGAATGGGGCATTGTACTCGATCATTGGTCTGATAAGTGAAGAGTACAGGGCAACAATGACCTCACTAGATGTGGATGTGAATCCCTTCATGATCAGGTGGGCAATGTACAAGGTCTTTCTAACCACTTTAGCAGTGTGAGTGTCAATAGAAAGGCCACTGTCAACCTGGGTCCCCAGGTCCCTGATGACCTCTTCTGTGCTTAGTGGATTGCCACCTATATGGTAGCTTGAGGTTACCTTGTTTTTCCCGAAGGGTATGACTATACATTTTTTGGCGTTTAACTTCAGGCCATGGCTCTGGCACCAGCTATCTGTTTCCGTGAGTCCCTTCTGAAGGATAACCGTGTCCGATGCACTTTCCACTATGGCGCCCAGTTTGCAGTCGTCTGCAAACTTTGTCAGCCAAAGTCCTCCCATGTTGGCCTGTACTTCTGAGAAGTAGATGCTGAACAATAGGGGGCCAAGGACCAAGCCCTGTGGGACACCACTTGTGACCTGCTTGGAGTCTGACATAGCGCCAGCAACTCTAACCCTGTGGGTTCTGTCCTTAAGCCAGTTTGCAACCCATCTTGTGACATATGGGTTTACATTTAAGCTGGTAAGTTTTTCTACAATACCCGAGTGGGGTATTGTGTCAAAGGCCTTTGCAAGGTCAAGGTAGGCTATATGGACTGCCTTTCCCTCATCAATGGCCTTGGTGACTGTTTCGAAGAAGTCGACCAAGTTCAAAAGGCATGATCTGCCCTTGACGAAGCCAAACTGGGTCGGGTCCAATGTATGCAAGTCCCCTATATCTTTGTTTATGAGCTCCATTATGATCCTCTCCATAGCTTTGCAGACTAGACTTGTTAAGCTTATGGGGCGGTAATTACCAGGGTCCGTAGAGGCACCGCCTTTGTTAAGTGGGACCACAGTTGCCGTACGCCACTCCTTGGGCACGTATCCTGTGGTAAGGCTGAGATTAAACAGCTGCCTTATGTGCGGGTTTAATTCCTCATTTAGCTCGTGTAGCACACAGCCGGGGACACCATCCGGTCCCATTGATGCTGTGTTTTTAGCTTTAGAGAGCAGCTTTCACCTGCGCATTTGAGATGTCTGGGAGGCTACACTCTGCTGGGATAGTTATCTCTCCTTTAAGGGGGGGAGAGGGGGGGTGAAGTTTGCACTGAACCTGTCTGCCAGTATGTTGGCAATGTCTGTGGGTTCAGTGATTTTTGTATCATTTTGGACTAATTCTGAGCATATCTGGGAGTTTCCACCCAGGTTCCTAACATAGCTGAAAAAGGCCTTATGATTGTCCTTTGAATCCATGGCAATTTTCTCTCAAAATTGGCCTTAGTTGATTTTATGAGTGCTCGTATTTTTTACTAATAATGATCAGGGGTGACTTCCCTTTATGGATTTTGTTCTATCATGTAATAGCTTTCTCCTCTTATTGTAAAGTTTGTTAATGGCTGGGGTCCACCAGACTGGACGTTTGCCCTTTGTGGAAAGAGTCTTGGTTTTATTTGGGATTGCCTGATCCATGCAGTCCTGGAGGTGTTCATAGAAGGCATTTGTAAGGGCTTCCGCAGCTTGGGTTGTGGTTTCCACTGGCTCAGGGGCCTTGAAGGATACCACACCAGTCTTGAGTAGTGTGAAGTTTGCTTTAGAGAAGTTCTTCACTGTGGTCTTTTTTGTTTGGGGTGGGGGCGGGATGTGGATTTCCAGTGAGATTAGTTTATGATCAGATCTCACCAATGAGTGCCTAAGAGTGTTGTTACTAAAATAAATAATTATTTGCATACCAGGTTAGGGAGTCTCAGAGAAGGCACATATTCTGTATACTTGCAAATCTTGGGCAAAAAGCAATGAGCAAGTGGTGAATTCAGCAAATTATGGCATATAAAAAGGGGGTGGGGGGTTATGTGCAACAATGTCCACTATCTGCTGCTTCAACTGTTCACTGCCATACATCATTTGTTTAAGTTTCTGTCCCATGTCTTGCATATGATATTCACAGTTATTCTCAGATGAATGAATGGTGCCCTTATATGCAAAAACTGTGATATGACAACACTACATACAATGTATTTTGGGTGACAGCTAACTACTCGTAAGACAGAATTCCTGTTTTACTGCCCTTCTTTACCCCAAGATTTGTTAGATAATACACATTTAAAGTTAATTTTAGAATGCAGTTTTTTAATATAAACTAGAATAATGTGCGTTCAAGCCATGATTTCAGAAAGATAAAGGTCCGGATTCATGAAGGCTTGCACGGAGTCTAAGAGTAGAGTAAGACTCCAGACAGCCAATATGTCTGCCGAGCGATCCAGGAACAGCCGGCAGGGGCGTGCATGAGAGCTCCTAAAACTACCCTTGCACGGACAGTGTTATGTTATGCAAATTACCTAATTTGCTACTGAAAGCTATGCAAATAAGGTAAATTTGTGATCCAGGAAACACTAACCTGTCCGAGTAAGAGTAGTGTTATTTGCAGAAATGTACTCCGTTGGTAACGGAGTACCGTTCTGCAAACAGCAAAACGGAGCTATGACAGCTCCAAATAAAGGATGCATCCAGTTGAGGAAGCATGCCAAAGGCCAAATATAAGGCCATTGGCATTCTTATCTGTTGCAAAATAATAAAAAAATATTTTTTTCCCCTGATCTCCGATGTTTAAGTGTAGCACAGCACCGTGCAAATGTGCGGTGCTCTAAAAACCAGCAAAAAAATAAATAAAAGCCAAAAATAGGCATTTTATTAAAAATATTCATCTGCCATGCAGGTGAATGGCAGGCTAAAGACAACATGGCTACTGAGTAGTGGTTGCTAAGGGGGGAAGCTCAGTCTGAGAGATGTAACCAAGCATTACTAGGCAATCCTATGCAAATGAGGATAAGGATAGTGAATCCCAATTTTCCCTGCCATGTGAACCATGTCCCTAGAGTGTAAGAGTAGGATTAGGGGAGTAACAGAGTAGAAAATAGGTGACATCATGAGGGGGTATGTATCAAAGACTGTACGATTATTGGAGCAGAGTTGCATGTGTTTGCTGTAAGTTACTGAGGACTAGAAGAGGCGTGTCTACAGTTGTCTTAACTGAAACCCAGAAACCGAAGGTGTACGCCGTGGATATCACTAAAGTTTCTTGCAAAGATGCTTGCACTGTTTGCACGCGTGTGCGCGCCTGTAAACCCGTCTAAGCCTGTGTGCGCGTGTGTGCGCCTGTGTAAGGCTGTCTAAGCCTGTGTGCGCGCATGTGCACCTGCCTAAGCCTGTGTAAGCCTGTGTGCGCTCGTGTGCGCTTGTTTGCGTGTCGCTGCCCCCTGTGGAAACAGAAAGGGAAAAGGAAGGAAAAGAAGTAGTAGGAAGTTAACCAAGGAGAACTAGCAGAGCTGCCAGGTGAAATCCATCAGAATCAGCCAATTACACAGGCAGTACACTAGCCCAGCCCAGCACTTAAAACTCTGCAAACAACATTCCCCCATGTTTTTCTCAGAAACAATGCAACACTGCAGTCTACAAAGAGAAGTGAAAACTTAAAAAGCTTAACTGAGACAAAATAATGTTAGGGGCTGCCATTGCTATTATAAGGCAACATGTGCAAGATGCTGAGGGTGGTGCCATTGTGAATGCTGCTGAGCAACCCACAGTGAGGAGACGGAGAAGAGTGTACAGACCCAGGATAACCTACCAGGGGCTACATGAGCTGGAGATAGTGGAGCACTATAGAGTGGACAGAGTCCTCCTGCAGCAAATTGTTGAGTTGTGCAGGCCACGACTCACACAGAGAACCAACAGAGGGGAACCCATCCCAGTGGAAACCAAGGTATGTGTTGGCCTAAGAATACTAGCAACAGGTACCTTCCAGAGACCAGCTAGTGATATGATGGAGATTTCACAGGCATCAGCATCCAGGGTATTGCACCAGTTCCTGAATGCCATGTCAGCACATGTCGGTGAACATGTATATTTCCCCAGTTCCCATGAGGTATTGGCCAGCAATATGCATCTCTTCCAGCAAATAGCAGAATACCCTGAGGTAGTGGGTGCAATTCACTGCATGCACAACACATCAGAGCACCAGCCGGTGAGCAGGGTAGAGCCTACATCAACCGCAAGGGCTTCCACTCCATCAGCTGCCAGGTCGTGTGCGATGCCCAGGGCATAATACTGAATGTGTGTGCTGGCTGCCCTGGAAGCTACCAAGATTCCCATATTTGGCATCTGACACAGCTGTACCAGACATTTGCCAATGGGGACATCCCTGATGGTCACCTAGTGGGGGATGCTGGATATGCACTGGAGCCGTGGCTGATGACACCCATCAGAAATGCACACACACCTGAACAATAACTCCATCATGAGGCACACGCACAAACACAAAATGTAATCGAGCCTGTGTTTGGGATGCTCAAGTCACGGTTCCAGTGCCTGGACACATCTGGTGGAGCCTTGCAGTACTCACCAACTACATGTACCCAAATTGTCATGGTATGTGCCATGCTACACAATATGATCCTGTGAAAACAGCTGCAGCAGGAACAGCATGGGGCAGGGCCAAAGAGACCCCCCACCATTGCCAAGGCCTGCACAGGCACAGCATGACTTGGAGGAGGAACAACCTCAGCCTGTCCCAGTAGGCAGAAGGAGGCATGCCCAGTATGCCTTGGCCTTGGCAAAGAGGCAACACATAGCACATACACTGGCTCAGTAGGAACCCTGGAAATTATACCTCTCTCTGACTCGCACATAAAATAAAAGGGATGCCTAACTTGATACTACCTGTTTCCAAACATGTATAGGGAGTGTAGTATGTGCATCCAACATAAGCAGCCCCACAGCACCACCTGAGGCATGATTGCCATGTTTTAAGCAATATAAAGCAGTGCTAAGCAGCTTTTACCAATATTTAGTATATGTAAACAAAATTGCCCGTGCTAACTAGTGCAATGTCAGGCAATGTTGGGCAAGGTCGGGCAAAGTTGAGCAAAGTCAGGTAAACATGCTCATATTAACTTTATTGTCACTTAAGCAGTCTGGTCTGCCCAGCATGAAAATAGAAAGCAGTGACAGGGCTCGAACCCAGGATACTGTGCACAATAGTCACAGTACTAAACCACTAAGCCATGATAGCATTTCAGTAGCACAGACACAGCAGGACAATTGTACACTAATGCAAACACAAAGAAATGCTGTAACATGCCCCTAAAGAGGCATATGGGTAACCTCCCCCACAGGCCTATGCAGACAGAGAACATCAGGCCAGGCGGTGTGATGTGGGTTGTGTAGGCTATGAAGTTGCAATCTAATATACGTGACATTGGACGCTAAGAAGTGTAGTACAGTAGTATGCCTCAAGCCAGTATGATAGGCAACAGTACAGACTGAAATGGTGTACCGTACATAGCAGTGCAGGCATAGCAAATGTGTATAAGTGTCAGGTGAACCCCTCATCCTATGTACAACCACAGTAACAATCAGGTGTGCCCCCGGGTAGAAATGTACAAAGAATAGCTGTCCTCCCTGTATGTAGAAATGTTGATAAGTCTATGCAAAGTGTCTCATGGAAGCCCTGCAGACACAGCATAATCCCTGTTGATCTATGACACAAAGGTGAGGCCTGCTGTAAAAATACAACTTGATTTTCCATACACATATAGTATAAATGTCTATACCAGGCGTGCTCACACAGTCCAACAAATGTAGTGGATTTCATTCAGCATCACACTGAAAGGTCATACTGGGCATGCTCACACACTTAAATAAACAAAGCAAATGTCAGGCAACAACATACTGAAAGGTCATACTGGGCATGCTCACACACATGCTAAATACGGAGGTGATAATAAGGGATCTATGGACAAATGTGGATAGACATCTCTACTTCCAGAAACACATTCACAAAGTTGTCAGAAAATCATGCTATGTGTTCACACAAACTGCCAAGGTCTGTGCATGTAGGTCAAAGGAGGTTCCCACTACTCATCAGTCATCAGACCTGTCAGAGAGTACCACAACACACTTGCGATGAATCTGACTAGGCACGTTCAGCAGCCAGAAAGACCACTGAAGTACCCTAACAAGAGGATTACTGGCCTCAAACAGTTGCCCCGTGCAACAAGACTGAATGTAACCCAATCTGTACTCTGTTGCATACTGTCTACTCAGGAGATCTCTGCCCAACAGACAGGTCCATGTCATGGCTACACTCAGATCTGTTCTGAGTTACAGCTCAATGGCACTAAATATACAGACCCAACTGATATTGCCAACATCCTGGCAGATAGGATCAGTGTTAACTTTACCCCCCTCTCACCCATGAAAGAGCACATCTCTATAATGGAAGACTGCAAAGTTGCTGTCATCACGGCTGCACAGGTAAAAAGCACTCTCCAAAGCCAGTATAACAGCAGCTATGGGACCAGATAACTTCACAGGCTGTGTTCCACACAAACCAAAAAATGAACAGGCACCACACTGCCGTACCATGTGCAGTCATAGCCTCACCTCATGCTTTGTGCCTGCTGAATGGTGCACAGTGACAGTTATCCCACTACACAAGGATGGAGACACCACAGACCCCTGGAACTAGCGCCCCATTAGCCTGATGAGCCCACTCTTCAAGGCCATGGAATGCATCATCATACAACATATAAAAAATTACATTGGTAATCCCCAAACCCTGGACCACAACCATGTTGGGTTTGTAAAATGCAAATCATGTCTCCTAAACCTGATAGATGACAATGAAGCAGTCAACAGAACCGTAGACAAGGGTAAGGTGGTTCATACAGCCTATGTTGATCCTGCCACAGCTTACACCACCCCACACTCTGGAAATATAGATAAACCCACTAAACTAGGTATAAATTGCTATGTCACAAGATGGGTTGCCAACAGGCTTACTGACAGAACACACACTGTGAAAGTAGCAGACTACAAGTATGACTTTGGACCAGTGACGAGTGCAGTACCACAAGGTCCAGTCCTGTGTCTTGTCCTGTTTAGTATCTACTTCCCTGAAGTAAACTTTAACATGGAAGGTCTGTGGCTACTGAAGTTTCCAGAGGACTGCAAACTAGGAGCCATAATTGTAAACACTAAAGATGTGGACATCCTAGAAAAGGGCCTCACTGAGACAGATGGCTGTTGTCAAAGCCATGGGCTCTAGCTCAATGCCAAAAGGTGCATTGTCATCCCCTTTGTTAAAAACTCTGTAGCCAAGAACTACAACATAGGCGGTAGTATACGTAACACTGAAAGTGTGACAAGAGACCTTGGGTCACAGGTGGACAGTGGACACAACTGTGATAATCACATCCCCACAGTAGTCAGGAAACCCTGCTATGTGGCACACCTCATCACAAAATGTGTCTCATGCAGAATAGAAAAGGACATTGTTCCCCACTACTCATCACTCACTAGAACTATAATAAAGTACAATGCCACTTTTGCTATGTACATCACAAGACAACTACAACAACTGGAAAGCCTGCAGCAATACCTCACAAAGAGCACTAGCGACCTGAAATACATGCCATACACAGACCAACTCAAAATGCTCCATCTGTACTCCCTTGCATATCGCCTACTCAGATGTGTTCACTGCCTAACATACAAAGCTATGTCAAACACAGAGCTGTTGGACATGCTCCACGTAAAACACTCACAATCCCTCTGACCTTCGGACCCAAAACCACTAGTGAAATACAAAAGGAAGGGGTGTACCTATTTACCTTATGGATACCCACACCTTCAGGTTAGTGGCACAGCATGAGGCCTTGGAGACCATGCAAGTGCAACTAACATTGGGCAAAGCTGCTCATCAGATTGTAGCCTGCTACAGATCACCTACCTTGTCTCAGGAACCTCATTCAGTATTCATGAGAACAGTGTAAAATATAGAGGTCCTATCAAACACCATTATATGAGGTGATTACAACTACCCAAACACTGAGTGGGAGAATTACTCGTTACAATGTCCTTTGCCCAATGTTTCTTAGAGTTTAAAAACTCTAACACCCTGGAACAGCTGGTCATCATGCCCACTAGAGGTGACACCATACTGGACATGATCATCACCAACATGGGGTACCAGTGTTCCACAACAGAGATAAAACCCTTGCTGGTAATATCAGATCATAAAGTAATCACACTGGACATCCACATCCTGCCCCCCCCCCAGTCAATGAAACCACAGTGAAGACATTTTCAAAAGCAAACTGCACACTTCCCAAGACCAAAGTGGAAAGTTCCTAAGCCCTCTTGCTATAGGATAATGGTATACAATCTGCCGAATCATTTACAAGTGCATCCTATGATCATCTACATGGATGCATGGATCAAGACATCACAAATAAAACCAAGATGCACTCCTCCAAAAATAAGAAAACAATCTGGTGATTGTTGCCTATTAATAAGCTAGACAACAGAAGGAGGAAACTAACACCTGATAGAGCCAACTTCATTAAAGGAAAGGTATCACTGATCATTATTAGGAAGAAACAATGATCGCTCATAAAATAATTCAAGGACAGTTTCTAAAGACAAATTGCCAAGGAATGTAAGAATAACAACCACAAAGCCTGTGGTAGCTATACCAGACATGTAGGTGTCAACTTCCAAATATGCTGTCAGCTACTGACAAATGGCAAGAAATACACTGAACTAACTTTCATTGCCCACATCCTGAGGGACAAGTTCAGTGTAAACTCCCCCCCATCACCCCCAAAAGGGCCTGTGTCCATCACAGAAGGATGCAGAGCCCCAGACTTCATGGACATGCAGGTAAAGACAGCCCTCTCCAATGCCAAGAACACAGCATCAATGGGACTGGATGGTGTCCCAGGCTGAGTCTTACACGAGGCCCACAAGAAATTACACCCTCACCTACATTCACTGCTCAGACTCAATCATATCACAGGCTATGTACCCCAAAGAATGGCATACACTAACAGTCATCCAAGCTCCACAAAGGGGGTGCCACAACAGAACCTGGAAACCATTGCTCTATATGTCTAAGCCTGGTCTACAAAGCTATTGAGCAAATTGTCATGGAACCCATAAACAGAGACATTGGGGACCTCCAGACACTGGACTCTACACAACCTCACCTTGTTAAAGGCAGATCCTGCCTCCTAAACATAGTTGACTTATTTCAAACAGTTACCAAGAACATAGATGGAGGTGAAAGTAGTCCACACAGCCCACCTGGACCTCACTAAGGACTTTTTACACCATTCCCTACTCTGTCATCATGGACACGCTTACCAGCTTGAACATTAACAGCTATGTCACAGGATGGGTGGCCAAGTAGCTCACAGATCAAACACACATGTTCAGAGTTGTGGGTGCCATGTCCGACTCTAAGCCAGTCACAAATGGCATCCCACTGGTCTTGGTCCTGGGACCCCACCTGTTCAGTAGACACTGCTCAGAGGTACAGGCAAGCATGGGAGGAGTATGGCTGAACAGGTTTGCAGATGACTGATAACTGTGGTCCATAATTGACTCTACGGCTGACACACACATCCTCCAGAAGGGGCTTACAGAGACAGATACCTGGTGTCAAAACAATGCCCCAAGCAGAATGTCAAAGAATGCATAGTCATCCCCTTTGGCTAAAGCAAAGTGCAAACAAATTACCACATAGGTGGTACTCCAGTATGTACGGAGAAAGTCATGAAGGCCCTGGGGACACAGTTAGATAGTAAACTCTCCTTTGATGATCACATGGCCAAAGTGTTTAGACATTCCTTCTATGTAGCCCACCCAATGTCACCTAATGTAACCCACTTTGTCTAGTCTGATGATGTCACCATCCTACAAATATACCTGTGGAAATGAGAACTCACAGTAATGTGTTTAGCACGTCGTGTAAATGCGTACTCCTGTAGTATCATAAACCAGTTAGACAGGGGTTTGATTCCTGCACTTGACAAGTGTGTGTGTGTCTGTTTGTATGTGATCTCCTTGGAGAGGAGCAACCTTTTTGGAGAGTACTGAAACACCTTAAAAGTGGTATAGTAATCTTTGTCAGGTCTGATGATGTCACCATCCTACAAATATACCTGTGGAAAAGAGAACTCATAGTAATGTGTATAGCGCGTTGTGTAAATGCATACTCCTGTAGTATCATAAACCAGTTAGGTAGGGGTTTGAATCCTGCACTTAACAAGTGTGTGTGATCTCCTTGGAGAGGAGCAACCCTTTTGAAGAGTAGTAAAACACCTTAAAAGTGGTATACTAATCTTGGTCAAGTCTGATGATGTCACCATCCTATAAATATACCTGTGGAAAAGAGAACTCACAGTAATGTGTATATCGTGTCATGTTAATGCATACTCCTCTAGTATCATGAAGTAGTTAGGCAGGGGTTTGAATCCTGCACTTGGTGAGTGTGTGTGTGTGACACAGTTGGTCAATGTGTTGTGGGTTTTGCTTTAACTACTGTATGACAACAGTATGTGCATTGCACATGTGAGGTAGCTGTGTGGCAAATACATATACGTACATGTGACCTCAATTATTGCATGTGTGGGAACCCTGCTTTCTCCAAGAACACATCTGTCATCTTTTCCAGAGTGTGCTGCTGCTTTCCAGACCTTAGGTCACATCTGTATGCTTGTGACAAGGCCAGCCACTGCAGTGATCCCTGGCCTAGGTCATCCGTGTCACGCACACTCATTACGGTTTCTACTGAATTGTGCGATTGAGAGTTTATGGCCGAGGTATATGTCAGACCTGTTCAAATGCATCAGAGTCTGTCAATGATGGCTATTCATTATAGGTGTACAACAACCTTTGTGGATATGCATGGAGACCCCTTATTGCTTATGTGATCCACCGAGGGATTTAAAAATACCTTTGGAAATGTGATTATCAAAGGAGAGATAATGTACCACTTGGTTGCATGTACACATCGGTACCTGTTCTCATTCAAAATTT